>NC_136506.1:27326666-27336666 GCF_053919585.1 Euprymna scolopes
AATATTAGGAAAATAAACACATATTTTACTTGTTTGAAATTTATAATATGAATTTATTCCGGAGCCAAACTCCAACCTCAGTGTTTGTTTTCTTTCTTTTTTTCCTTCTATCTTGCCATATTGTAAAGTTTGATAAAGAAAAGTCTTTTTGTAAAGAGCCACGCGCTGTATTTCAGCGGTTGTATTTTGAAACGTTGGAACTGTGCGTTGGCAACGCGAGATAACGTGAAGATGTGAGTTCTATCATAGAAACGTTGATTAATTGGAATAAAATCAAATACTGTTATGTTTGACGTTCATCTTCGTCGCCAACTGTTATGTTTGCAGGTTGAACCAAATAACGTATAAAGCAATACAAATGAAGACTTAACAAACAAAGGTAGATCAATAAGAAGTGTATAAGGAAAAGGATATTTACAGTATATTTACATAATGGTTGTCAAGTAAGAGAGTCTTGGCTGGAGCACATGTCGTCTCTCGGCTCGGCTTTCGGTGGCTTCTGGTTAACACACACTCAGACTAACCGAGTCTTGCTATTTATGTGTAATATTATCCACATATGTAAATAAGTGGGTGCCACCACAACAAATACGCATCAAGTGCGCTTAAAAGCCAAATCACAACGTAGTATTAGGAAAATAAACAAATATTTTACTTGTTGAAAATTTATAATTTAAATATATTTCGAAGCCAAACTTAATCCTCAGTATGTTGTTTTTTCCTCTTTTATTTCTCTTTTTCTTTCTTGCCATTTTTTAAAGTTGGAGAAAGAAAAGTCTATTTGTAAATAGTCGCTTTCTGCTCGCTTCATGTTTGTGTTGATTTATATAAACATTCTTTTCGCCTGGAATGTTTAATAATTTCTCCGCTTGCTTAAATTGTCAGCCAAAATGAGACCGACTTCCCAGTATTGAAGTAACATTTTATCAAGTTTCATCGACTTTTGCTGTTAGGTCCTATCTGACGTTTAACGTGTAATTCCACCCCGTATATTCAACACATTCTTCCCTACGCAATAACATATTCGATCAAGAATATACCAATCATTCCCACTCTGTCAGAAACATCGCTCATAGTATGTGTAAACTGAAGAAATATGGAAAGTTACGAAGCGACCGAACATAAACTCAAGGTTCACTTTGTGTTATCGGCATTGCTTTAACTATTATAGAATACAACAACCAAGTGGTTAATGACGCGGACTGAGAAGGTGGGCGTTTCAAGATCGAATCCAGTTCGTTCCACAGAAAAACTTTCATCAAACCAACACTTGCCCTTGTGTCTAAATTCTTTAAATGGGTTTAATAAAATAAAATAATAATAAAAGTAACCAAAATTAGGATAGTAATCCGATAAATATCCACAGTTCAAATTATCATCATCTAAAGAAATACGAAATATAAAACCCCATTTTATTTCCAGTTTTACCATCTACACGCTATGCAACACGATCTTGTGAGTGTTCTTTTGTCTGACGAACCACATAATAAATTACATGTTTAAAAGAAAAAAAAAAATCAAAGCAAAGACAAGCAAGTCCTAATAATCTTTGCGAGGCGCAAATAGAAAACTTGAATCGTCTTTGATTTATTCGTATTCATCGAGACACAATGACAGTAGTTGACCCAGCAATTAACCGGCTCAAGTTGGCCTTGAACTAAGCATCCCTGGTAGAATTGTATTTCCTTTCATATGAATCGAGTGCAATATATTACATGCTGAAATCCATTTGAGTGCTAAGCCGCCAAAATTTATTAAGTTGCTATGATTTAAAGCAGTCAACATAATTAATACACATTTGTTAAGCATCTATCTACCAATCTATCTATCTATCTATTTATCTATCTATTTATCTATCTATATAGTTATCTATCTATCCCTATATCTATCTATTTATCTATCTATCTATTTATCTATCTATATATCTATCTATATAGTTATCTATCTATCCCTATATCTATATATTTATCTATCTATCTATTTATCTATATATCTATCTATATATCAATCTATATTTCTATATATTTATCTATCTATCTATCTATCTATCTATCTCTCTCTCTCTCTCTCTCTCTATATATATATATATATATATAGAGAGAGAGAGAGAGAGAGAGAGAGAGAGAAATCAATAGATAAAATTATATATATATATGTAGTAAGTTATAAATTATATATAGCAAATATAACTACCTATATATTGAGCACTGTCGAAGTAAATACAGTTTTAGAATAAATTTATACTTTCGTATGTTCTTTATGTGATTAAATTAAGTAGTCATATATATATATATACATATATATATATGTATATATACAGGGTGAAATGATAGATAAATAAAACAACACTAGAGCTTATTTTCAGACTTTAATTGAAAAAATCAATTCAGATAACTTTACTATGTAGTCCAGCTTACATCTGTTCAGTGTAACCGCCTCCAGCCTCAATCATCGCCTCGATACGGGTCCGGAATTGGGAGCCTGCATATTCCACAAGCGCCGGCGGGTTCTCGGCGAATATTCTGCGAATGGTAGCGATCAGGCTGGCTTTGGTATCGTGGGAGGTCATCTTGGTGATGTTCTTGGCGTATAACTAAACAGAGTTACCCGGCGGGTTCAGGTCTTGGAAGGAGAAGGGCACGAGAGAAAGGGTACTAAGCTGAAGCACTCTTTCTGAAGCCAACCCTGAGTCTGCCAGCGGTTACCTGATTGAACTAGGAGATCACTATAGTCTTTAGCACATCCAAGTACACTTTCGTGTTGACTTTCAAGTCGACTTCGAAGATGTAAGGTGACATGATGTAGAACTTAATTGAAACCACACCAGACTATAACCGAGGTCTGAAACTTTGTTTTCATCACCCTGGGGACATCTCTGTTATTCATGGAATCCAGTGATGCATTTTGATGGTGCTTGAAATGATCTAGTTGTCATCATTTGGATCGATATAGAGCATGAGTTGTACAGCGTCGCATCTTCGATCTAGCTCATTGAACATTTTGCCACTTTTAGACAATATAGAAGGCTTCTATCGCTCTTGGGATTTGTACACAACTGGCCAAGTGGTAGATGGTCTATAGCAAAAAGAGAAAACCGGTTTTCATGAAATGGAGTCACGTCGTCTTTTCTAGGGCTACAATTTTATCGTTCCACACACACACACACACACACACACACTCTCTCTCTCTCTCTCTCTCTCTCTCTATATATATATATATATATATATATATATATATATATATATATATATATATATATATATACACGTATCGGGGCGATTAATTAAATCGGAAACGGGAATCGAAAAAATCGAGAGTTTGGAGGGTATCTATGTCGGTATCGGAATCGTAAAGATATGTGCCTATTTTCTGATGCCCCAAACGAGTCTTTTAATTGTCTTATTTATTTAATATTGTTTAAAACAAAATATTCAATTGCTGATAGCAATGATAAAATATAAAATATCAATTCTAAAATACTAGTCAAATTAAAATTTATGAATCATCTCCACAAACGTATTATTACGTTAAAAAAATATCTCCACATTTCACACGTTTATTTTTCACGATAAGCGTTAAAAATAAAATCTCTATAGTTAAAAATTTAGAAATTTAAGAATCGGAACTGGTAACTGTATCGGAATCGAGAATTTAGTACAGAATTGGGAAAAATATTGTAATTGTCCCATTGCATATATTTTTTTGATTTTAAATATTTATATTTTCCCTACTGTTTCATGCTTAGACAATCATCAGTATAGAAATAATGACTTCTGGTCGAAGGATTCGGATCCATTTTTAAAGTCGCTTTTGACTCCACAGTTGTCTAGGCCGCTATTAATTAACACGAAAAATAAGGGAATTTAAAAGCTGTATTGCGCCAAATTATACACAATTGCTACAAGCATATATTAGAGGCCAATTATAATAAATTCTTATAGAGACCTAATACTGGTCAAAAGATTCCTACTAAACCTGGAATAATTAATTTTCAAATATATAATACCAGAAAAATAACTCGACCCAGAACGACTAAAATTAATTTTCCGCACCCGACAGTTTTGCACAACTTTAAGTGCTCACACGAAAATGAAAATTAAGATTTAATGATGTTAAACGTATGTCTTAATAACATGCTGGATAATGAAACGCTTCATCATCCAGCATGTTTTGAATGAATCCGTCACATCCACCATTTGAGAATTATTTTTCCGAAATATATTATGGATAATATCACAGACATAACAAGTATTTAATACAACTGAATAAATATATGTATATATAGACATATATGGATATACTTATTGATTTGTAAATCGCCACTTGTTTTCGTCTTCTCTCATCAACACTGACTACATCTCGTTCCTCGCATTGTGATAGCCTTCTAAATCTCTACTACATACTTATCTCACACCATGCTTCAGGCAAACTACATATCAATTCTCTCTCTCCCCCTCTCTCTCTCTCTCTATATATATATATATATAAGTGCTCACACGAAAATTAATATATATACTTATATATATACATATATATATATATATTACTTCTTATCTACATATATATATTATATATATATATATATATATATATAAAGATATAATATATGCAAATAAATAACAAAAGGTTTATATTTTAAATTTCAAGATATTGTCCATCTTACTCTTCATTTCTTTAAGCATGTTAACATGCTCAATTCTTGTCAGCACCTGATTCGTAGCGCATAATTTTTCATGTATGTAAGAAGTCATCAACTTAAAAAAAAGGATTAATATGACCATGATTACAAAATCGGAAGAGAAGTTGCAATTGTGTTTTCTTTTACTTACGCTATTGCTCTTCTCGTTCTTCTGATGAGCATTCGCGGAATGAAATCAAAACTGACACAATAAATACATGAATGACTCTGCGCTACGAAACAGGTGCTGTTGAAACATGGAACATTTTAACATGTTTAAAAGAATGAAACGGTAAGATGGACAACAATTTGGAATTTGAATATATACCTTTTGTCATTTATTTCTATATGCGCTGTATTTGCATTGGACTTCATCAATAAAAGATTTGTATGAATAAAAGATGAAATATAATTGCAAAAAAATATCTTCCCATAAACAGATATCTATCTATCTATCTATATATCTGTCTATCTATCTATGTCTCTTTCTCTCTCTCTCTCTCCCTCTCTCTCTCTCTCTCTCTCTCTCTCTCTCTCTCTATATATATATATATATATATATATATATATATATAAATGAAACACTTAGTATGTTTGTTTTCGATTAACTAAAACACTACAGACCCATTTTCCTTCCTATTTTGTGACAGCGGTTTTTAGCTAATCCAAGTGTGTTTTTATATACTTAAAACGAAAAAAAAACATTAAAAATCTTTTTTTTATAAATCGTTTGTTCTCGACAATAGTCGTTCATTTTATAGAGCAGCAAACAATGGCATAAGAAGAGCGCCGATTGGCTGAATCCCAAAAGCGATAGACGCGAAATTTATCACTTCATCGTTCGTCCACATGTAGATGATTAAAGAAAATTAAAGATACCATGTGTTTTGAACCTCTACGCGGAGTTCTCATTTCGGCGAATGATGCTGGAAAAAGATTGGTGATTATTATTCCAGCAAACAAAAGTTGGTTAAAAAAAAAAAAAAAACAGACTAAAAGCCTGACGTACATGAGTCGAACCCTAAGCGCCATATTGTTTTTTGTTTTTTTAAAGAATTTTTGATAAGCGCATCGTGCATTTTTTATAATTTTTTTTTACGTATTTTTATTGTTTTTTTACGTATTTTTATTGTTTTTTTTTGCGTATTTTTATTGTTTTTTTTACGTATTTTTATTTTTTTTTACGTATTTTTATTGTTTTTTTTTACGTATTTTTATTGTTTTTTTTATATATTTTTATTGTTTTTTTTACGTATTTTTATTGTTTTTTTTTACGTATTTTGGCGCCCCCCCCCTTTTTATAATTTTGCGCTTTTCCGGTCTATTTTTTATACTTAGCATCTATGTTACCGTGTGGAAAAAATGTGTGTTGTATCAGGCAACAAACAATACTCACCAGAAGATGCGTTTTGAGTTGAAACATATAAAAGTTGGAGTTATAAGAATGTACCTATTTATATAAAATAATCCGAAAGGCTCAAAGTTATAGCACAAAGATCAACATGCTTTCAATAAAACAAAAACAAACAACAACAAAAAAAAACCGCTGAATTAACAAAAATTTGCCTTAATACGTCGAGAGTAGATTTTAACTAGAAATAATTTTTTCAGGGAATTTATTGTGGAGCAGAAATTGGAAGTAAACAAAGACGGGCAGAACCTTAAGAAAACCACTTTTGTTGTAAAACAATTGTTTAAAAATAAAATTGGCAATATACGTTTTTTTTTTGTAAACAGACATTGTGTTTATATAAGAAAATATGAATCGTTTTTCTGTTTGTTTGTTTGTCTATAAATAACCTTTGTCACTGGCTACGCATCCAAGGAGTACCGGATAATAATCTTGACATTTGCCTGTATAACTCTGGTCTAGAGATTTGTCTCTGCCGGGATGCTCGTTCGTTTACCGAAATTCCTGCTCTGCAGGCTACCTCCTATATATTTTATACTTTATATGTCTTACATTTGTATGCATTTATCCTATTTCTCCAACTCTATATCTGTATTTTACTACCTTGTTTTTTTTTCACTCCTCTCGCTCAACTTCTCTACATCCAAATTATTTTTGTCTCTTTATCCATTTCTATAAACTTTACTCGTGATACTTCCACCTTATATCCCCCCTTTATACCTAATAACAGCGCAACCCTTAGGACCATTACTATATATCATATATATATATCCCCAAAACATCTGGCCTTGATAGTGCGGAGACTAGAACTTACTGCTACGGTTTCAAAAGATCTGAAATAGCAGCAGGGGGAGGCTATATTCCAAATATTTCTGATCTCTTATACCGCTCTTCTTTTGGAAATAGGGTACGATCATGATCATCTCCGGTATCAAATAAGTTTATACACTGTGAGACTTACTTTAAGCATGAAAACCAAAGAGGGGAGATATAACATATGAGCAATATTTGGAATCATCAAGGCCAGAAAGTTTGGGGAAATATCAGATGATTCGTAATTCATATGAAAAACTAGGAAAATACATATATATACATATATATATATATATATATATATATATATATATATATATATATATATATATATATATATATATATATATACTAGCAGGGGTGCCCGGCGTTGCTCGGGTGTTTGGAGGTGTATGCTGTGCAAAAAAAGCAAAAAAACAAAAAAAAATGGTTAATTTTTTAAAACTTTGACCCCTATTATGCCCCCTTAAAATTTATAGTTTCGGGCTCAAATCACTTTATTAAGTTAGATCCAGGTTTAAGGAACCTATATCTAAAATTTCAAGTGTATAGACCAAAAATTGTCGGAGGAGTTTGGTAGAGTTCTTAAAGGTCAAATCGTTGAAATTTGACCCCTTAACAGCCAAATTTCTGGCTGACACCCGTCATATCGATTTTCCCAAATCTCAGTACCCGGTATTTCAAATTTCGAGTCTATAGACTAAAAATTGACAGAGTTATTGCGTAGGGAAATGTACACAGACAGACAGACACACAGACACACAGACAGACACACAGACAGACACGTTCACTTTTATAGATATATAGATATATATATATTATCAAGGGACGTTCCAAAAGTAACGCCTCTTATTTTTATTTCGCCCGAATGGATCATAAGGTATTACAAATTTCATCTGTATGGTGACAGAATTTATGCATTCGTTACCTGAAAGTTTCACCTCCCTGTTGCAGATATTGACAGTGAATAACTTTAAGTAAGCAACCCCTTTTACAACCGAGTAATCAAATCAGAGTAGCAAATGTGCATTGAGAATACTGGCGACTAGGTGGAAAAATAAATTCTCGAGAGCAAAGTGCCCCCTCTTTTAATGATAACACTCACGTCCTCGCAGTGTTTCAACGTTACTTTTACGTTAAAAAATAGGAGGCCTTACTTTTTAAATCGACTGATTGCCTTGTCTAGTTACGGAATCACCGCGCCCCCGCAGGGTACCGGGATTAAGGTTCATATGCTTCTCGCGATGACTTAGGCTAAAATATATTGTAGTCTTCATTGCACTGTAAAGAATCTACTGTTGATTTTCTTACATTTTTTTGTAAAATATAGCATAAAATTTGCGAAAATGCACAAGTAAAGTATCATGGTTCAATTATGTTCTAAACAGAAACATTCATTTCGAACGCGCCCCCGTTTTATCAAAAAACCGACTTTTGATTTTATGAAATGATTTTTACATAATCACTTAAAAGTCAAGCATTTTTATATTACTTTATTTAATTTATTTTATATTTTACTTTATTCATATTTACGAATATTAATAACTTAATTTGATTTATTTTAGTTTTAAATTGTGTTTTGTATAACAGAGCCGTTACCTGTCAGCACTGGAGACGTTCTGTACAGTAAATCGGAAGGAAACACAAACACGGAAAGCATTCGGCTCACTTTTCTCAGTTGGAGGGAATGTCATTGACCGGCCAATGTTTAGAACACCTCTTTCCCTATCCCTCTCGGTCGTTTTTCTTTTTCCTAATGCTTTTCTTTCCTTCTTTCTCGTTGTGACGTCACCTCACACAAGGCTTGGTCATTTGGATACGATAGCTATTGTTCAACGGTTGCTGCTGCTGCCATACCCGCATCCGCGCTCTCTTAAATTTGTTCTTATTAAGAGGGTTGATATGTTTAAATTTAATTATTTAAAGTAGGATTGTGTGGGTATTTTATATATTCTCATAAAAATAGTAACCCTCTTTGCCCAACAGCTTTGTAATTTTGTTAAACAAGTGTTCCAACTGGCAAATCGATCTCCTCGTTCAAAGTGAGTGATTAGAACAATTCCGCCATAGCTCAGGAGGCAGGAGTAAATCAGATCTCAATGTTTATATACAAAATGTCAGCATACGCGGATTCTCAATTTGTTTTCCCGAAGAGCTTTTCAGTCTCGTTAATGATAAGTTGCAATTTTGATTCCCACAGTGTTGAACCCAATAAAGATGCGGGGGACATAAACAGATACGTTGCAATTTCGAGATTTAATACTTTTGAATGTCCTTATTTAAGCCACAAGTCTCAATGTGTGTTTAATGTAAAAGATTATTTTGCATTCTTGTCTAGTTATCGCTGTCCGAAAACAGTTAATAATAGAGTACATTCAGTTATCAACTTTCGCATATTGCAATATATATGGGAATATGTATGGGCGTGTATATAACATAATACTATAATTACATTCATACGATATGCAAGCACCATAATCGTTTTACTAATCAGAAAATTCAACAGACATACACACATACATAAATAGTATATATATATATATATATATATATATATATATAGAGAGAGAGAGAGAGAGAGAGAGAGCGAGAGAGAGAGAGAGTAATGAAACCAAAGGGATGTAGTGTTTACCTGATATATTCAATGTTAAACTTCAAACAATATAAATAACAGTATTTAAAAATAGATAATTTAATCCCAACCGAATAAAAAAGCTCAATACGCAATAGAGAGTAGAACTTATCATAAGAGAAAGAAAATTAAAACTGTAAGTTGAACTAAAAAAATTTATTGTTCGACTAAATACCCAAAAAACAATTTACAAAGTCCTTATTCCGCAGAGTTTCAAAGAATGCTATTCCTGTTATTCTTCTCATCAGAGGACATAAAGAAATCAGCAAATTATATTTGTAGTAATGTTAGAATTTTCTACTTATGATATTAAGTGAAACCGCAATTTATTGTAGTTATAAATTGCCAAGAAAAGAAGTGAAAAAATGTTGGATATATAAATAGCGAATTCTAGCATTGTTACAAATATAATTTGCAGATTTCTTTATGTCCTCTGATGAGAAGAATAACAAGGATAGCATTCTTT
>NC_136506.1:27341666-27356666 GCF_053919585.1 Euprymna scolopes
TCACCCCCCCACCTTTTAGCCTCAGATATCCTCAGGGGATGTCAAATCCTGGTGAAAATGAACAAACGGTACAGTTTAAGGCCTTAATATATGTAAATTTTAGTTCTGCACCATGCAAAAAAATAAATGACTAAGTCCATCATTAGCCCCCCCCCTATTTAGACCCGAAAGTCCCCAAGGCTGTAATATATTTAAATTTGAGTTCAGCACCATGCAAAACTGTTAAATAGACACATATAGAAAACTTTCGACAAATATGGTAAAACAGTTCCAAAAATGGAGTGTTTTGGTAGCCCTAAAAGAGCCCCCTAGGATACACTCAAGAGGTATCGCGAAGTATAGACGAACAAAATTATATAGAAATCAGTTAGTTACATATATTATGTACATATATATATTATGTACATATATATATACAGTTACATTATATAGAAATCAGTTAGTTACATATATTATGTACATATATATATATACAGTTACATTATATAGAAATCAGTTAGTTACATATATTATGTACATATATATATATACAGTTACATTATATAGAAATCAGTTAGTTACATATATTATGTACATATATATATATATATATATATACAGTTACATTATATAGAAATCAGTTAGTTACATATATTATGTACATATATATATATATATACAGTTACATTATATAGAAATCAGTTAGTTACATATATTATGTACATATATATATATATATATATACAGTTACATTATATAGAAATCAGTTAGTTACATATATTATGTACATATATATATACAGTTACATTATATAGAAATCAGTTAGTTACATATATTATGTACATATATATATATATATACAGTTACATTATATAGAAATCAGTTAGTTACATATATTATGTACATATATATATATATACAGTTACATTATATAGAAATCAGTTAGTTACATATATTATGTACATATATATATATATACAGTTACATTATATAGAAATCAGTTAGTTACATATATTATGTACATATATATATATACAGTTACATTATATAGAAATCAGTTAGTTAGAACTTTTTCCAAAGTTTTGTAAAAATCCAAAGCATCAATCTTTTTTTAATAAGCACAAAAGTGTCAGTTTTAGCTATTTTAACCTGAAATGCACTTGTATTATGTTTAATGTTTGTGCAAAATTTCAAAAAATTCCAAGGCATAATTATTGAAAAAGTGAGGACAGACGAACGGACGAACGGACGAACGGACATGGGTGATTTTATAGATCCACCCTCACTTTTGTCGGGGAACGAATTACTGATTGAGTTTTAATTAAACTTCGCATGTCCTTTTTTTTTACTAAGAAAGAATATATACGTATATGCGGTTAGTAAAAAAAAAAACAAAAAAAAAACTGAGCTACCACAGTACATAAAGAAAAGCTTTACACAGATTTAACAGCGTTGTAAGATTGTATAAATAAATATATATATATATATATATATATATATATATATATATATATATATATATATATATATATATACGAGCAACCGGTTAATAAAAACATGTTAAAAAACACTTTGGAATGAATTAAAAGCATATTTAATCTGAAAAGGAAACACTAGAAAAGTGGATAGTCCTTAATCCGCGAAGTTTCGAAGAAATACTTTCCTTCTCATCAGAGGGTAGGAATTAGCAAAATGCGGGATCGGATTTTGCATGCAAAAGTATTTGATGAAACAACAAGTAAGTCAAAGATCTTACTTGATAACCAAAAAAGTGAAGCAGAGGGAATATGGTGAAGAAAAAGGTGATTACATATGAATGGATAGTCTGGTGGAAGATAAATAATCCAGTGACGGTAAAATCCAACTATGTAACTTCAAGAAAGTTAATTGAATTCCCATTGAATTTATATAAATATATATATATTTATATATATATATAAATATATATATATTTTTATATATATATATTTACATATATATATATGTATATTTATGTGTGTGTGTGTGTCTGTTGTTGTTCTTTTGTAGAATATGTTTTATTAGTTATATTTCACTGCTTGTGTATGCCAATCAGTTTTGCTTGGAAACTCATTGTATGTTAAATATAACCGCAGAAATATATAAAAGAATAACCGCTACATTCCGAGATCCAAATATTAATTTTCCTGCAAAACAGCTACCTCAGGTTTTTAACATTTCGGTATATTCCGCACAAGCAGAAGGGCCCGTTGTATAACATTAACAGTAGGTTCTTTTATAAGACAGAGGCACGCTGGCAATAAATGTTTCTGTATAGAGCACAATTATACCGTGATACTTTACTTTTGCATTTCGATGACAATAAATGTATTGGAAATCTATAAACCACTGTAGTTCTCTGCATCACAATGTTGAGTACAATGTGTTGCGGACTATTTCACTGCAGGGAGAAATGTGTAGCTTCCTCCCGGTGCATCGTGGTAGGTTCACCCGATTAGAGTAGGTAATCAATCGATTTGATCGGAAAATGGACGAAGGCACCGATTTCGATGACAATAAATGTATTGGAAATGTTGAATATTCATTGATCCACATTTAATCCCGTGCAACGTCGGGGTTCCCTGCTAGAATAATTATAAATTCAGTATAACTCACATTGTCGTTATTAGATAATATTTCATATGGGTTTACTTTTGGATTTTCCGTAAGTTCACAAACTTTTCTTTGTATAGGGCAACCACGACATATGTTCATTTCATAGATCTAACGTGCTGTTATTCTGAAGAGTTCATAATAACATCCCATTGAAATGGCAGACAATAAGATCATCCAGCGGGGGTTCTACTCATGGTTCTACATACTGAATATTTAAAGTACATATGTTTTTTGGCTTTAAGATTTGCACAATCGTCGCAGCTGCGTTTTCAGCGATGTGTTATATCTCTAAAGGCTTGCCACACTTGACATCGACAAAAGTAAATCTGTTTTCTGATGTAAACATTTTATTTCATATTTAAAAAAAAATGTTTCCTCTTGACTTGGTTTTCGACAAAAAAACAAAAACAAAACAAAACAAAAATTCCTTGTGCTCTGTTCTGTGTCCGCGTATCTCGGAGTTTTGTCAATAAATGCCGTCAAATAGAAAAATGGTTGCCGCTGGGATAGATATCAAGAGTAGGAAGTGGAAAATGGCGGGAGGGGGATTAGGGAAAGAGTGAAGACAAAAGGAGAGGAAGATGAAGAGATTTGAAAGACAAAAAGAGGAGACTGAGGAGTAATATGATGTGTAGTTAAATTATAAAAGAATAAAAAAAGAAGGATGAGGAAGAAAACATGGAATTAAGAAGGAAAAAGAAGTACAAAAATGTGGGAAAAGAGAAGTAATAAAAGAGTGTGAATAAGTAGGAAGGCGATGAGAAAGAGATGTAGGGAAGAAGAAAGAAGGAAGAACGGAGAAAAAGGACTATCGGGGGGGGGGGCGATGATCGAAGGTGAATCACAATAATTGATTAAAAAAAGAAACAAGAAAAACAAAAAAATATTTAAGTAAGTTGTAACAAAATATAGTAAAATTCAGTATGTTACTGCTATACAGATTATGAGATGACTCACCAATTTTTATGATGTCAGGTTCAAAGGAACAGTTAAAGACTGACTGCCACAGCTGGGGAATTTCAAAAATGCAATCTGGACGTGAGTACATTTTAGAAGAACAAAAATTTTGTTTGACACTTGGGAAACATGCCAGAGAAATATATGGAATGCTTCAGACAGCTTTTGGACCATCTTTCATGAGTCGAGCATCAGTTTTTGAGTGACATAAGATGTGAAGTGTGGGAGGAGTGTGAAAGTCAGAACACTGAAGTTGATTGGCCAAATAAAGAATTTCACGAATAAGGACTATCGGGTGTCTATAGAGACAATGTGCACAGTTTGATGTCAGTGTGGCAACTGTAAACACAATTATTCGCGAGGAACTGAAAATGCGAAAGATTGCGCGAATGAACAAGTTCATAACTCCATCCTCGTCACAGTCTGTTTGACTAAGATGTGCATCAAGACAGTCCTCATCCTCTTTATCCTTCAGACTTTGCTTTCTTTGACTTTTGGATATTCCCTGAGCGCAAGGAAAACCATAGAGGCTATCGTTATGAGTCAATTGAGGAGATGAAACGCTATGACGATGGTCATTGACAAGCTCACATAAGCGGATTTTCTATGGAGTTTTCCAGAATTTGTTGGAACGGTATAACAATTGCATTGTATCATGAGGAGATTACTTCAAAGAGGCCTAGAGTTTCGTGCGTGTATTCTCAATAAAAGTTGCCATACGAAAAATGTCTGGAAACTTATTGAAAACACCTCGTTATCATAAGATGAGATTGGGTTAAATGCACGTCTTCTCTCACTTTTCTGAAGTCTTGAGATTAGCTGTGAAAACTTGTATTATTTATATTCATAAGACTACCGTTCTCATCTTGAGTGTTATAAAAACATTTCGGTCGATGTAACCTCCGACTTTCTCCAGGTGCATCTTGTCGAACTCGGGAATCTTTTTGTCGAGCCCACGAGTCTTCACGGAATTTCAAACAGAAGTCTTATTTAATCCGGCGTCGGGAAAGATTCTCTCGTTCCCTCAACCATTAAAGTCCTAATTAATTCACAATCATATTATTAGCATTAGTCACACTGAATATGCAACCATAAAACATACATTTTTTAATACCGTATCCGTTACTCCATGGGTCCTTGCGTAGAATAATATTATAAATTTTAAGGATTTTAAACCTGGAGAAAATCCAGTTGTTTCGTGCAAACGACTCATACTTCTAACCATTCCATTAACACACACTACTATAATCTATCAAATAATGCTGTCTGCAAAAACAGCAAAAAAAATTTTCCCGTGTTGAATATGGACGCGCGGTTCGTTTAGCCATAGTATATTATGTCTAATATTGTTATCAGCGGGTGTTGTACTATGGCGTTTATTTTCATTGTGCAAAATAAGCTTCTATAGTCTCTCAAAATACGGCAATGCCTCTACGCATACGTGTTGACACCGGTTAAATGAAAATAACTGCACATATTCGTTTTGATTTTAATATATGTTCTCATTTTAGTTGACTTTGGTTTCCTCTTTTTTTAATAACATGAACCAACAAAAGAATATGGCTACTCAGAATCAAGTATTGATTTTCTTGTAAGAAAGATACGGCATAATCACGTAGACGCATCGGTTCTCATTAGATCATCGAGGTTTAGCGACGTAGAGCCTAGTAAGTACCAAATGGGTGATAAGTTAGGACTAGTAGGCGCTGTACGTAATCATTCTTTAACCAAAATATAAATGCAGCTGAAGACTACTTGTAAATTTGATAATTCCTGTAAACTGTCCTCTTTCGAGGGGAGTCAACATAGCATGACAGAGACTAATACAATATCACATATTACCGGTTCCATATACTTTTATATAATGTATATAATAGGGTTGACATAATCATATATATTAGATATTTAACGAACTACTTTAACATGATACAGCGTTAAACAAAATAAAATATGTACACAGAATTAAGTATTTATTTCGTAGTAAGGCATCAACGACAAAAGTTGCGAATCCGCCATACTGGATTGTGTATATTAATACATTAAAAAACTACGCACCATATATACAATATTTCTGCATTAACATGTTAAGGCAATGTAAATGCCGATGTAACTCTGCTTCAATTATTGAAATAATTATCGGGGTGGATAGAATATGTCGTCGATGAAATCAATTGAGATTATCTTAATGTAACTAGAACTGACTGAAAGTTTCCGTAATTAACTGGCTAGATAGACCATTATGTGGATTTTCATTATTAATGATATAGATGTCTAACTTCGCCAGTTTTACTGACCTAATTATATATAAATTATATATAACATGCAAACACTTACGTATTTGAATATATGGTCGCGTGTCAGTTCCAGTCATTTAAAAATGCTTTAAATCTGCACCGCTCACTCATTTTCAATACAAATTTCAAACAATTATAACTGTTTATATCAACTATATTGTGATTTTTTTTTTAAATTTTCGTTCAGTAAAACAAAAGTTATGATGAATTAACTGGTGCTCAAAATCGTAAAAAAACGTAAGGAGGTGAGCGACGTTTTTTATTACTGGTTTCCATAGCAACCACGTCGCTTCAGTGACTACTGTTGTTACCAACTCACTGTACTCGTGAAAAGGGAAGTAATAAGTGAAACAGAGAGAATGAAAGAATAAAAGGGAGATAATTGTGGTTTTTATTGAAAGCAGACGAGTTCCGTACGTTGTTATTACATATGTGTATGTTATGTTTATGGAGGCAAAAAATAAGATTGAAATTAAAGAAAGAACAAGTGAATTTATTGGAAGCCTGGAAAAATCATGGATTACGATAGAAAAATGCGAGCATGAAAAGTAATATGGTTAAGCTTAAACATGGAAAAGTAAAGAAATTGTTGCTAAAACTGGAAAAGAAAAGAACAAGATATTCTAGTAAGAAATATAATAAATTCATTATTTAAAATATTGCAGCATAAAGAATTTTTTTTTAAATTCAATTTATAACATTATATAATCAATTCTTAATGTTGCAATATTTTAAGTTATAAATTTATTATATTTTTTACTAGAATATCTTGTCCTTTTCTCTTCCAGTTTTAACAACTAGTTCTTTACTTTTCCATGTTTAAGCTTAACCATATTACTTTTCATGCTCGCATTTTTCTATTGTAATATATATGTATATATATATATATATACACTTATCTTTACATAAGCAGTAGTTTGTTGCTACACAGTCATGAGCATGTTTCGGTCTACCAGTATTTACCAAGTAGAGACCTCATCAGGCAACAACCTTTATTTCCGAAAACGGAAAGGTATGAACCTCGTTATATTTCACTGGTTAACCTACCTTTGGAAAATAGCAACCTCAAATTATATATATATATATATATATATATATAATGTTTTTAAATATAGAATGATTTAATGGGTTCTATATGACACCTTTGAACCCAATTTTATAAAAAAGCAATTCGCGTAATCTTGGTAATAAGTCTCGTAATAGAAAAAAAAAGAAGGAAAATCTGAAACGAATAAATATACAAAAAACAAAACAACAAAAAAAGCACAATTGGTAAATAATATTCCTTGAACTTTAATAAGACGTTTATTGATGTAAATGTATTTATGTGAATACTTTCATGTTTGTTTGCCATTTGTACCGAAAGACATTCATGTTCAAGCGGCAAGGTTTATGTAAAAGCGTATGTCGGGAAAAATTCGTCGACACAGTTTTTTTTCCTTTATCACATCTGCCTTCATTTGCACATGTTGCAGACATCATTCGCAATGTTTTTTGGGACGAATCAGTCAAGGTCGTTTACAACGATGGGAGTAATAAGCTTAGAAAAAAAAAGTGCATATCCTTCGACAGGGGCGGGCAGACAACGGCTCGCGGCCAACACGTGTTTCGCTAGGTTATTATTGCGCCTCGCTAACAATCTGCTTCGGTAATACTCAGCTAGAAATCTAAATAATTATAAAACTCTGTGGACAGCCCAGCCGTCCTTTCGAGGTTGCTTGCTCGAATTTTGTCTTCGACGATCGGGCGATTACATCTTTTGAAAAAGGGATGACATATGAATTAATAATAATGATAATAATAATATTTTACATTATTATTATTATTAATATTAATATTTTGCTGATTGATTAATAATTCATATATATATATATATATATATATATATATATATATGGCAAGTTATAAAAAATATATATAGCAATTAAGCTACACAGAATATTTCGCGTATCATCCACGCTAGGAGTTCTAAGGCTTATGCCTATGACGAATCCTAGCGTGGATGAAACGCGAAATATTCTGTGTAGTTTAATTGCCATATATATATATATTTATAATTTGCTACCTAGCTCTACCTATGTATTGAGCACTCTTGAAGTAAATACTTAAAGTTTGCGACTAAAATTATACTTTCGTATATTAATTTATGTGATTAAATGAAGTAGTCATATATATATATATATATATATGTATATACATATGTATGTGTGTGTGTGTGTGTGTGTGTGTGTGTGTGTGTGTGTGTGGTTCAGAGGCTAATGAATTAGGTTGGAGAGTTGTATGTTTTGATTTCGATGCTAGCATATGGTACCAAAGTAATATTTGTATTGTTTTGATATCACTATTATATATTAGGTTAAATATAATAATATATAGAGACTTTTCTCTATAATAATAAATACGTAATCTACATGAATTAAAATATCATATTTAAGCATATCCATCGACCGGGAAACGCCAAGCGCCCTGCTATAATATGATTATCCTTAGACTTTTGTATCGGTAATAGGTTAAAAGCGATAGAGCATTGTATAACATTCAATAACAAAATAAAGACTTTAAACATATGTAGCATGATGAAAGAGGCTATAAGGGGACGTTCGCAGAGAGTTTTCATAAAATGCATAGAAATTTTAATGTATCTTTAGCCAATTTTCTATTCTAATCTGAACTTTTTCACGAACTAAACTGAGTGATGTACACGGACAGTGATTTGCGGTATCATTCAAGTTTTCTATATTATCGACGGTGTCTTATTCGCATTGCTTCCACAGAG
This sequence comes from Euprymna scolopes, assembly GCF_053919585.1. Lineage (NCBI taxonomy): Eukaryota > Metazoa > Mollusca > Cephalopoda > Sepiida > Sepiolidae > Euprymna > Euprymna scolopes. Next base: position 27,350,307 of record NC_136506.1, read on the forward strand.
AGATAGAGGTTAAACTTTTTTTCCCAGCTCGACTATGTGACGTCAGGTTTTTATTGTTCTTTTATGTCTGTAGCGCTTGACTTTTTGCCCCTGCCTTAACTTTATGCTACGAACCTTTCTTTTAACGCTTGGAATAATATGTTTTACAAGTCTAGGTTATTATGCACTCAGTGTGACCGTTTTACAAAATTTACTATTTTTATAGACAAATGCCTGAGAAAGTATCTATACAAATATGATATTAGAAAGTTTAACTTTGTACGACAGCTTAATCTCTCTCTCGGTTCAAAATATTGACATCCAGCAACAAGCAAGAGCAAGATAGCCAGCAACAAGTCAAACTGCAGACCAGTTTAATGCGAGTACTGGTCTCCCGCTTCATGTTTTTTTTTAATCAGAGATTTGCTTCTCCTAGAGGGGTTGCCTTCACCACGGCTTACGGGAGTCCTCTCGATCCCACATACACATAGAAATCAACATATGCATTCACACAGACATGCATACATACAGATGTACGCACACATAAATATGCACGTACACACAGATTCAAACATGTACACATAGAGGCACACATAAACGCGTATACATACATATATATACACGCGTACACATACACAGATATGTAAAATACACATGAAGGAACGTTCCAAAAGTCATAAATCCTCAATAATCAGGATGACGATGATAGTGATGGGTACGATTAAATGAGTTTGACACGAATAAAAAAAGGAAAAAGAATCCAATACAAACAATTTGTAGAAGAGACAGTTATTCGTTGAAGTGTTTGTGCAACTTTACAAATGAATGTACGTCAAAATCAGACGAAAACAAAATCAAAACGATCAGCGTTTAAATCGGCTGGACTTTTTTTTCAAATAAAAAGTTTGTTTATAAGACTCACACTTCTGCTGTAGATAATAATGATGATTATGACAAATTTCACACATAATTTTTACAAATAAATGGACGTAGGAATAAGACGAAACCAAAAATCCAATCGATCAGTCTCAAAGACGCCTGGACTTTTTTTTTTCAATACATATATGGTAGAGGACAGATGAGAAAGGACGTTATCTAGCTTGCATCAAAAAGATTTGTATAGTAGAATTATGCCCCCTTACAGATTTCTACAAAAGTTTAGATTCGCTCGTGTTCTAAGCCTCTCTTCAAGTAAGACGTGTTGGGGTTAAGATGTAATTAGTTTTTTCTCTTGTAAATGGAGTATACATTTTAATTATTTTTATATAATTCTGTTATCGAAGAACGAGTTTTTTTTCATAATATCCGAGCGTTTGTTGCTTTTTTTTGTGTCGTGATAACTGATGACTCTTATATGGGTGGAAAATTAGAATTTTAAATAAAAATGTTTATTTAAAAAATCTGCATCTTGATTGACCTTTGGGTCGTTTTTATACGACGCAAATCTATTATGTTCAAATTCCTTACAGAATCTTGCCTATTTTGAATTTTAAGTGCTGCTATTCTTCAACATCAATGGTACTTATATTGATGAGCTCGCACAGTAACCAGAAACTGTCTATTATATTCATTCGTTTCGTAGGATTCTAGTGTTAGCATTGGTTTCCAGATGTCTTTTTTATTAAACATTGTTTCAAAAAAAAATCATCGGGTAAATGTTGTCAACATTATAAGTGAAAAGCGTGTAACGGACTGGATTCAAACTTAGAACATCTAGCTTTTAAGCCCGTGTCATCAATTACTGAGTCGGTCCTGGGTATGACCTTAAACTATATCCGATGGTGAGGTCCCAGCTTGCGGGCTTTGGGGAGTGTGGGGCCACCGCTTAATTGCCATTGCTCCCGGATCCACTTTTGACCCGGAGTGGTAGTACTTATTAGGTTCCCAACTATGGGTTAAATAGAAACTGACTTGAAAAAAAAAAAAAAAAAAAAAAACTAAACAAATTGAAATTAAGAAAGAAATGTCCTTTTCTTCTTTACCTGCTTTTGAAGCGTTGCGTTAGTTGAAAATTGAAAATAATTACATATATAAATGAATACGTTTTGAAAGCTGAAAACAACGCATTTTTCTTTATATATAAACAAATTTATTTGCTTATATCAGATATATTTCAATGCTAAACATCCTTATTAATGTAGAGTCTGTTTTTTCTTCTTTTTTTTTCTTTTTCTTGTCCGCATGGTGGGATTCTGTGTGCGAGGGTGATGGTAGTAGCCCGATGTTCTTGTGAACGGCTCGATATTTAACATTTTCTTCAAAATCACTGGATTCGGCATTAAATAACCTAAAAAGGGTTGATATGCCGTAAAACAAAAACAACTAAACCAAGTTACTGAGTCACCTTTGCTTCCCTGAGATTCATTTAGCACAACTAAAAATGACTAAGAGCCTTCCTGATTTCATTTATTTGTTGGATACTTTACTCAAACCAGATAGAGCTAACGGAAGCGTTTAGACTGCAACCGGCTCAGCCAAATGATAGAACCATTCAATTAGAAAAGCTTTTTGTGAAATGTTCCCGTTCTAATTTAATTTACCTCACATTAAGCAAGAGTTCTGAAGTTAAGAGCTTCACATTTATGTAATCTCTACAAAAGATCAATTTTGAAATTGTATTGACCAACTAAACATTTAGTAATTTGTGTGTGTATTTTACCAATCTTTATCGAATTATCGATGATGTCTGGGCGATAATCAATTATGTGTGTGTTCGATTAACTTTTCCCAGTCTAGACATCGGTTAAATTTAGAAAAAAATATATAATTAAGATTACCGAACACAAGCAGAAGATTCGAAAGAAATTTAATTAACATATACCTAACCGATCATATAGTTCAACTATTCCTTTAAATAACATAACAAGTACAATTGAGCTACCACTGTTTCCAATCCTTCCTTCTAGCTTCATGCCTAATTATAAAATTATAAAACATTTTTTTTATTATATAAAACTTGTCCATCAAGGGTATATGTCAGAAATGTGCAAAATTTGAATGATAAATAAATACCATTGTTTATAATCCTTTCGAGATATTGGCAACTGATGATCTCATAAACTTTCATACTCGAGTGGACATTAAGCTTTGATAAGAGGTGACTCACTAGTAAATAAGAAAAGACGAATTGAAATCTAAGCACAAAAAAGCAATTATATTTTTCTGGGAATCGCTCCAGACAAAGCATGAAGCCCCTTAATGAAAGGAGCTTAAAATGCTACTTCAAGGTAAAAAAATAGTTAATGGTGAGTGTTATATGGCTTGATGCTGACAAAGAAAGCAGCAATCGTATTTATTTGATACGTAAGAGACTTTTTAAATTAAGTTCCTCTTTTTATATATAATCAACGAATGTCGAGTTGGGGACTTCAGTTTGGCTTTAAACAAAGGAATTCCGACAATTTCTTATATCATTAAACGAGACGAAGTTTTATCTAAAATGAACAAAAGATCAAGAAATGCATTAAAACTGAGTATTTAACGCTAATAGTAAATAATTAGGGCAATAGTTTGCTATGGGCAAATAGTTCCAATGTCATGTGAGAAAGGCAAAGTGAGTAAACCCTCAAAAAAGAAAATCCAGTTTGGAGTCTCGATAGGCGGATAGTGATGCACTACAACACCTTTCCAGCAACTCCTGCAGCTGTGCAAGCCACGACCGTATTAACTTGACTTTCCGTCAAACTTTGTCTGTAACATCGAGAGAAAAACCCTAATAACTGACCCAACTTGTATCTTCTTATCACCCATAAAAGCTTGCTTCCGGAGATCCAATTCCAGCTTCGAACTATATAGCCACAACAGATGCTGCTGTGCACCAGAGAAGACGCAGAATAACATTGTCTTATTAGACAAAAAGTCTCTCTTCATTTAGTCAATGATGTTTAATTAATATTGTTCAGATTTAAAAAAACATCGCATCAAAAACTTCAAAATAGTTTTTTCACATCATTTTCGACCTCTTTACATAAAGTTAAATCAAAATAAAGCCAGCATTTATGTTCCTAAATTCATAATAACTGAATATTTAGTTTAAGCATTGTAATAGAAATCAATTTCGCAAACGACTACGTGTTTGTTTAGCCTGTAAAATGCCAGCAGAAAATGTAGAAAAGAAAATACAAGCATACATTTTTTGTCTATCGTTCATTGGTGAACGTATGCCATTAATTTGCATATATACATAATTGGTAACTGTTAATTGGGACGAATCCTAAAGCATGGCGGTTGAGTGGAGGTTTTTATTGAACAGCTAGAACGAGAACAAGAACGAACGGTGGAAGATAATATCGAATACACGAGGATTTTTTGCAAGTTGAGGAGAGAAAAAAAGAAGATTTTCGTGCGTTCTCTTTCCATTTTATAAGCATGCGTCCTGTACATCTAAATAGATAAAATTATACATGTTTATAAACGTGTTTATATGCAAATATAAAACCGATTTAATCACAATAATCCGCATGAACATTATATACTAAACATAGATATTTACAAACTAAATAAACATCGGATGCATTTTAATTATTCTGCTTGACTATGGGATATTATACACCGATAAAGCTACTTCATAGATATTTGTGTATCTTTGTATATTGGTAACGTAGCCGTTACACCCAAACCGTTTCGTTACATTTCAAACCTCTCTAACCAACACGTTGTCTAGTACCATTACAAAGAATAGAATAAAAAGGAAATAAAAATCCGATTCGGTATTCTTTAAAAAAATGCAAATGAAATGCATTTTTTTCCAAAACAACGCATTTCATTATCTTGTAAACTTTTCGCACACACGTGCTTTTTTAAAAGTCTTCTTCCTTGCAAAATAATCACTGCCTAACGAGGGCAGTGTCGGTCGCAGAGAAGTAGATTTGTTTATCGCACGCGCGTACAAACATGGCGGCCAGTGAATTACAGTGCATAATACAGATCTTTACATTTCGAAGACTACTTGTCTCCACAAAATATAAATGAGAGTATCTTACTCAGCATAAGTTAGAAAAGTAATTTTCAAGAAAACTGTGAAGGTGAACCTAATGTAAATATTTACATTTTATTTTCATCTGATTTTATCTACTTTTATCTATTCGTATATGTATTTCCGTATTCGTATATGTATTTCCGTATTCGTATATGTATTCCCGTATTCGTATATGTATTTCCGTATTCGTATATGTATTTCCGTATTCGTATATGTATTTCCGTATTCGTATATGTATTTCCGTATTCGTATATGTATTTCCGTATTCCCTGTTGCTATTTCTGTCTCCTCTCCATTTTCTCTCCAGTTTATCTTCTAATTTCCCTATTTTTCCTTTCTGATTCTATTATTGGCTCTACTTTAGTGTTCCCCATAATTTCATAGTAGCCTATAATTTTTTTTGCAATATTAAATACATTTATCCCCTCCTGTTTTTGCCTTTATACGTTGCATCTACCTGCTGTTAATTAATTATTATTACTTACCATATTATCTTATTACTTCGTTCTCATTTCCTACCTAAATGTCATTAAGCCAGTTTTCTTTTTAGATTTGCTTTTTGCATAATTGTAGCATTTCTGCTCTTTTGATGAGAAGCATTTATCCTCGAAATGTCATGGCTTAAAAAAGTTTTTATCTTAATTTCCCCCTTAACTTTTTCTTACCGTTCTGATGATATAATAAATTTATATATAACTTACGTTCTTCATTTTTTATTTTAATATCACACACAATGTTATAAATGTTTTTATTTAAATTTTATGCGTTTCATTTGTTCGAAAATTTTCACCGAGGAGGATGGCTATTCTGCCGAGCACACGATTCAAAACTTCACCAAAATCATCTTTAAATTTCCAATATGAACTTTTAGCACGTGGACAATACAGCGGACCTGAAAAAGAGAATATATATATATATATATTTTGAATTTATATCAATCCAAGTGGACATATTTTAGTATGCTCCCATGGCAGCATCCAACGAATCATACGGATCGAAATACACATAATATATTCAACTAATTAAAAAATCCCTTTCATCATTTTCATGTTTTATCCAATGCTTATAGACGCAGGTGAAACGTGAACAAATATGTTGATTTATGTGAATAAAAATGTTCTTTATATAATCTTCTTTGCTTTTTTAATTTTATTGCAAAAAACAGAAAGTACTAAATTTTTATAAGTGTGCCGCGAAAATTGAAATAAACTCAACAGTCTGCCGTCATGCAAAAAAGCTTGGAAACCACTGAACGAGAGAGACTATTGCTTTTTTTTTGCGGAATTTTCTATAAGTTTGTTGTTTACGATGGACAATGGCAGAAGCACAAACAGATGAAAAAAACAGGAAGGAGAGTTATGCTGCTCACTTCTCGCCAAAACGGTTTCATCTTAAATAATGGA
>NC_136506.1:27361666-27411666 GCF_053919585.1 Euprymna scolopes
ACTGCTACGATAACGCAAATCCATCTGCAATGGTCATCGACAGAGGTGGAGAGTACTGGAAATCTGTGGAGACTTTGTCAGTAACACTCTAGAGAAAACCACAAGTTGTTCTTGAATAGAAATCTTGGATGATGGCTTGCGTGACTACTCCTAGTGAATAAAAAAAAATAAAAATAATGATTCTGATTTCATTTATCAACGTATCCCTGAAAAGATATGGGATTCATTTCCAGAGGAGTTCCCTCAATCTCGGCCCCAAACCAGGAGCTTTAAAGATCGTGGGGTTTTCTAATAATAATAATAATAATAATAATAATAATAATAATAATAATAATAATAATATCAACCTGGAATGTAATAGAAGGTATTCAAGGTGCAGCAAAAAATGATTCCAATTCAAGATGCAATAATACAAGAAACTATTTATTTACATTCTTTGTCAAAAAAACTGACATGTCAAATAAAGGAAAATTAATCAGCATGGTTAAACATAGACTTGTTATCTTGGGAATTATTACGGAATATTTATTTGTTGTGTAGCGACATTGATTCAACCGTCATTTTGTATATCTATAATGTATAATATAAAGCTGAACATGTGTGTGTGTGTGTGTGTGTGTGTCTGGTCACGAATAGGCACCTATATGGTTGACTATTTTAAAAACTGATTACATATAATGCTAGAAGATGTATCGAGAAAAAGGAATGGGTATGTTTGATCAGGCAGAACGGTGGTTCATAAAAATTGTGGGGTCTGCGTTCGCGCCTGGCCCCCAAAGTATGGAAATAAAAGATGAAAAAAAAACAAACGTTTACAAGTGTTTTTGATATAGATGTACATAAGAATACTTTGATAAGTATGTTTCAACTTAAATAGGGATAGTATAATAAAATTGTGGGGTCTGCGTTCGCGCCTGTATTCCATGGAAATATGGCACAAACTTTAACAAAGACTTTTAATATCTATTTGCGTAAGTATACTTTGATAATTATGTTTCAGTTTGAAGAAATATGGTATAATAAAATTATGGGATGTTCGTTCGCGCCTGACCTCGCTAGAATGGAAATATGTCACAAAGTTTAACAAGGTTTTTCTTTTTAAAGAGGTGAGGGTCCACAATAACACCTTAACTTTAATCTTAATTCACGTTAGCTTTTATTTATTTTTTTGAGTTGAATCATATTGTGTCGATTAAATTCACCTCATAAATTCATGTTTTATTAAAGTGAAAGCCCCCCCCCAAAAAAAAGTCGGAACTTTAGACAATTCTCGACACAAATTTTGCATAACTCTGGTTTTTCCGTATCTATTTGCACGTGCCACTTTTTCGAAAATAGATAAATAGATAAATAATAAAAAATAAGAACGTTACTTGTTATCGTGTCAAAAGAAGGAAAAAATCCTGCTCACGTGATTACGTGTCTATTTAAAAACATTTACATAACCGTTTGTTTTTATTCATAGATCTGTTTAAGCTTTTTTGTCAGTGTACTAGAAGAAATTCAGTTGATTACCCTTTCTGCGGGTTCTTTACATTACAATAGTACAGCCCTGAATCCCAAAGCGCAATACTACTCCGTTTAGTACTGTAATACTGAAACGAAGCTGTCCTGCTTGAAAAGGGCGCCATTTTCTTCTTATTCATATTTATATCGATTCTTTGCGTTAAAAAACTAAAGTAATTACATGTTTACTTTTTTAATATCCCATTTTGCTGCTTCGAATTATTTAGTAAGTAAAGCTTCATTATTTTTCAAAACAGTTTTTGTTTCTTTGTTTTTCGATATTTCGTCGATATTATTTAGTAAGAGTGTTTATCAGAAAAGCCAACAAACGACTTTCCGAAAAAATAAATATACAAGAAATAAATGTTACCATAGTCAATAAAAGTTCAGTTCATGTTTTTTTTTGTTTTGAAATAGTTTTTGATATTCTTTACTTGAAATAATTTCAGCGAACCGAAATTAAAACGAAATTTGAAGCGATACCTAAATGAATTTTTATATAAACTACACATGCCATAATCGAATATTCCTCAAGAACAAAATAACGGAAAACATTAAAATATGTTTATAAATATTCCTTACGTTGACGGAACTCTTAAATTGTTAACACAGAATGCTCAGGTGCCCCTCCTTCAATTTATAAGTCGCTGCCATTTTGATTTTTTGGAAACCGGTTCGTGAAATTAAATTTTTTTTTTTTACAAACTACTTAAAAATACAACCCAACAAACTTTTCTACCATAAAAGTAACTTTTATTGACTATAGTAACATTTATTTCTTGTATATTTATATTATTATATATATAACATTTTCTCTTTGTAAGGAAACATCATTTTGTTGGTCACTCTTGGCTACGAATGGAAACAAATTTGATATAAAAATACATTATATTTTCGCGGAAATTATTATTACTTTCGTCCTATTTTGCTTAGGGTAAAATTTTTGAGTATCAAAACCTAATCCCTTTACAACCCACTCCTTTTCATAACCTATCATACTTTCATCAATCACAGTCCATTTTCTGTAGGGTGTTTTTAAACCCAGTCAACGACGGGTACTTCTGCTAGCATATATATATATATATATATATATATATATATATATATATATATATATATATATATATATATATATATATATATATATATATATATATATATATATGAGGAATGGTAACGCCCTAAATGCACTCTTTTGCCATTGTGCAGAACACGATCACTCATTTAATTTAGATCAAGCGAAAATTATTAAATACGTGATAGATAGAGCTAAAAGAAGACTTTTAGAATCAGCACTAATTTTGAATACTAATACTATTACGCAAAGAAAAGGCTTCTACCATTTAACCCCTAGCATAGGGAAAATAATAATCAAAGAGCAAGGTATCAGGGTGGATCCTGGCTAGCCGTTTTTCTTTGAATGTTTCAGGAAAATGAGTAGTTTCGCAGAAGAGAAAAAAAAAAAAAAAAAAAAAATGTACATATTTATTTTAAATGCATTTTAAAATTGTATATATAGACATCAAACAACCTTCCCATACGCACACATATTCGTCCTTTCCCGACATGGGTTGGATTTTAAAAAACTGTCTTTTTTCGCACGATCTATGACTTTTTCTTTTATCACATTTTTATTTCAATTATCCTGAAGATGTTCTCTGAGACAAGGACGAAACGTTGATTTTTTAATAATTTCATTCGGTTTTTTCTATTTTTTTCTTTAAACATATATATATATATGCGGGGACAGCGCCCGGCGTTACCCGCTCGTAAGATACGCTTAAATATGATATCTTATATAAGGATGGAAGTTACATAGGAACTTAATTACATTATCACATCACTAAGTTCAAACACCATCACAATAAGTGAAATGGAAATAAGGGAGGAAACACTAGATCATGGCATTTCAAAACTAAATGCTACTCATCATCATCAGAAAAAAATCTACATGATATAAAAATATAGACAAAATAGATAATACCAATTTGTTTAGCTCGAATAAAAGTTTTTTTTCAAACCACATTAATCTTTCTCACTTTCCCTCTCTCTTTCTCTCTCCCACTTTTTCTCTCTCTCTTTATATATATATATATATATATATATATATATATATATATATATATATATATATATATATATATATATATATATATATAACATTGATAAAACACCCCACAGTATATTGAACTCATATCTTTACATCCATGTAAAAATATTGAGTTGTGAATATGGTACTCGTCTCATAAATGTTAAAAATGAAAATACTTTCAGAATTGTAGAAAGGAGGCTAATAGATAGGCATCAACAAGAGATCAATATAAAACGGCACAACTTTTACACGTAAGAGGGCGCAATGTGGGCTATATTTATTTTAAAGACGTTTCATGCAATTAGATAAACCATTAAGTAAAAATCAGGTGTGACTGACACACCCTTCAGAAGGTTGAAGGTTCAATCCTCAGTGCGAGCGATACTAGGAATACAATTGCGAATTACTTAAAACTTGATCCGGTTATCGCTGACGGAACGAGAGCATGCAGCCTTGTTAATTAAATATAGCAACCTGGTCGAAATTCAATTGAGATTCCCGAGTCCGGGGAAAAGATTCCAGAGTTAAATGAAATACACCTGAAGAATGGTAGAGATTACATCGGCTGAAACGTTGTGCGAATACACTCAAGATGAGAAAGGTAGTTTGAAGTATGTATATTCTGCAAATTCCAGCTTCATGAGTGAATTTTAACGAATATTTAGAGCGCGTATTGGACACAGTAATGTTTTCTATTTTTTCTAGATCATTATTCTCATTCTCATTCTCATTCTTTTCTTATTCTAATTCTCATTCTTATTCTTATTCTCATTCCCTTTTTGCTCTCAAAATCTCCGCTTTAATTCTCATTATCTTTTCTTCCTCTTTTTCTTTCTTTATCTCATACTTATTCTTTTTATCTATCTCTTTTCTTTTCTTTTATTTGTTCTTAATTTTCTCACGCTCACTCTTTCTCACTGTCACTCTTTCTCGTCCCCACTCTCTCTTACCATCACTCTTTATCATCTCCACTTTTTATCACTACTGTGAAAATTTAAATATACCAGATTTTGATGGCATTAGATCCATTGTCAGATTCTGTTTTTGTTGTTAATTATTTTAGTTTGTATGTTTTTTCCCTATCTGATATTTTTATCAGGGTACAAGGGATAAGGAGATAGATAAAGTCTACCGCATACAAATATGAGTAAGTCTCTCTTTCTGTTTGTCTGTCTGTCTTGCTGTCTGTCTCTTTGTCTCTCTCTTCTATCTCACGCGCACGCACATACACCTACGTTTCTATTTACTTTCCCTCCAGAGTTAGACACAAGGTCGGTTTTTAATGGGGGAGGGAAATTCAGCTCCCCCAAAAGGTAAAAGCTTGATGAGGACAAAAATAACAACTGCCACAGTCATAGAAGGATTTCTCCTCCACTGACCGAGGACAGAAACGGTGAAGTATAGCCTCAGAACAGATACTACATTGTGATCTTTGCCCGAAGGCCATTTCCTTTCCTTGGAATATTTTGTTATTTCTGTCAATGTGTAACCCTAAAAACTTAGATAAGACTCTTTGAAAATGACCGATTCTTTTGGAGATGCAAAATATTTCCCACATTAAGAACCACGTTTTATTGTGCCCTCGTCAGGAAAGATATAGGGGCATTAGTAACTATTTATTGATTCTATTCAGAGGGCCCCTTTTGTGGTAGAGTGGGACATGACTTAGAATTAAAGGTGAACACGTGTTTAACTCTGACCTCATAGGGAGGAATGTATATCATGAATCGATTTAATTCCAAACTTGTATAAAGATTCAAGATACGAGGTGCCTTTAATATGTTTCCAGACATTTTTGTACGGGAACTTTTATTGAGAATATACATATGAAACTCTAGTCTCCTTCGAAGTAATCTCCTCCGGTTGCAATGCACTTGTGCCTTTCCAACAACTTCTGGAAGACCTCATGCGTCACAGCCGATTTCATCTCCTCAACTGTCTTATAACGACAGCCGCTAATGTTTTACTTGAGAAGCTAAAGTCAGAGAGAGAGAGAGAGAGAGAGAGCGAGAGAGAGAGAGAGAGAGAGAGAGAGAGAGAGAGAGAGAGAGCAAGGTCTGGATTATAGAGAGGGTGGGGAAATGTCTTGATGCCTATCTGGGTCATGACAACGTCTTTCTTTTTTATCTTCTTTGAGCACTCTTTTTTTTACAAAGGAATCACCACTTATCAAGGCCGAGGGGCCATTCGAGGACAAGGGCTAAAAGGTGTACAGCGATCAAAAGGACAATATCATAGCAATCGTCAGAAGTGTAAATTTTGTAAATTGGATTAATTGAGGAGGATGCTTTATCGATTTTAAAATCAATAAATATTCATTATTTTATCATTATTACCAACAATGAAAGATTTTGCTTTGGCAAACTTTGCGCAAATCTTCCGCATCTTTAGTTCATCGCGATTAATTGTGTCTACAGTTCCCACACTGACATCAAACTGTGCACTTATTGTCTATATAGACACACGATGGTCCTTATACACGGAATATTTTTATTTGGACAATGGACGCTTGTGGCACAATGACGTAGCCTCTTTTGAGTGAGCTTGGGGATTCTACATTAATGAACCTTGTACCTAACTTGATCTGCACTTGTGCGGTGCAAATGTGTAAAGCAGGTGCTTGTGATTTTGAAAATGTTCTGCTATGACTCAAGCCAAGAATGACAGTTTGTTTATAATATTGAACCAAGACAAAACGATATAAGACCTTAGAATTTGAACGGTCAAAGCAGGATAACTCGTCAACGAGCCATTCGAAAAAAGCTAACAATGTTTAACCTGTATGAATATATTTTCCCTTATTTTATGTCCTTCTCTCTCTTTCTCTCTTTCTCTCTTTCTCCCTTTCAGTCCCCTTCTTTCTCTTTCAATGAAGAAAAAGAGAATTAAACAATTCTTTTTTAACAGTTGAAGCTTGAACTTGACCCCATACGAGGAGGATATAGTAGTTTGGTGTGCACGCAATGGGTCGACTAAATATGCTTCCTACTTGTTAACTGTTAAATGAATTATATATTTTTTATAAAAATGCATTTGTTCGATATTTTTGTACAAGTGTTCGGTTTCAGCCTGCGGTTCCTCCCATTAATGCGATGACAGAAAGCTGCCTGTAACGACGCAATGAACACACAAGAAGCGACTTATGCCAGACAGTTACAGCCGACGACATATCGACCCGTTTTTGTTGATGTTTCCAACGTGTGCGTATCGTTAGATATCGTTTATTCCCCGGGGAGCTGGTCGCGTTCTCAAGACGTTCCTCAACCAAGTAACCCTCCCGGGGAAGCGATAGAACCATACGCTGGTGTTCTTACTTCGTTACTCCTCCCACACTTCTCACTATCCACCACAAAACCCCTCCCTTTTTTGAATCTCTTATGCCATTCAGAAACTGATACTCGATTCCTGTAAGATGTTCCAAAAGTAGTCTGAAGGATTTGATACGTTTCTGTGGCATTTTGTCCACGTTTAAAAGGTATTTTTTTATTGCATCCCGTTCTTTTAAAATGTCTTCACGTCCGGGTTGCATTTTTGAAATTCAGCAGCTATGATAATCAAGCTTTAGTAGGGTGCATTCCAATTCCTGCTGTAACTGTTCATTTGAACCTTAAATCACAAAAATTGGTCAGTCATCTCATACTGAATTTTCAAGAGTCTACGAAAATTTTATATGCCAGTACAAAAAGTGTAGAACCCCATTGAAAGGACCTCGTTCATATTACTTTTAGTAGCCTTCTATTTTGATTTTTATATTTGTACGGGAACAGATTTGTGTAGACTTTGGAGAATTAATTTTACCCGTCCTGGGACTGGTATTGTTCGAGTTAATCTAAAGAATGATATTGGCAGACGCCACATTGTACATTGTCAATTGGGCATTAAAAAGCTTTTACAAATTGAATTTATTAATAGATGTCATGATTTAATAAATTTAGATCACTTAAAATAATGACTAATCGATACAGTATTTTTTTCATAATCCGATTTCAAATCGAAAAATAGAAGGTTCAGCATTAAACGTCTGTTATAAATATATTATGTTGTATAATGACTATTTCTTCATGATGAGAAACGCAAACTTAAAACAAGTAAAAGACATAATTGTGTATTCGACACAGTTCAAAACACATAATGACTTTATTCCTTCAAAGCGAAATATAGTACTTGTTCGTTCTACCACCCCCCTTTCTCTCTCTCTCGCCCTCTCTGACTTTATATTTCATATTCTCTTTCATATTTATCATTTAGTTCCTCCTTTTTTTAATTTTATCCTCTTTCTCTCTCTTTCTTATTTTCATTATCACTGTTTCCAATTCTATTTCTCTCTCTTTCTCTCTCTCTCTCTCTTTCGCCGTGTCTCTCTCGGTCTTACTTATTATATTTCATAACATCTTTCATATTTATCATTCGCTCTCTCCTTTTTCATTTTCATTCTCTTTCTCTCTCTCTCTCTCTCGCATTTTCATTTTCATTTCCTCTGTTCCCAATTACGTTTCCTTCTCTTTTTTTGTCTTTTTGTTCTTTCTTTTTGTTCTTTTTGTTCTTTCTTTCTTTTTTCTTTCTTTTTTCTTTCCTTTTCTCTCTCTTTTGCATTTTTATTCTATCTCTCCCTCTCTCTCTCTGTTTGCAATTCTTTTGCTCTTTCTTTCTCATTTTCTTTTTCTTGTTTTCTTTCCTGTTTTTTCTTGTTGCCTTTCTTTCTCATTTTTATCATCTTTCCCGTTCTCTATCTATTTTTTCTTTCTCCTTTTCTTAATCTTTTTCTCACTATTACACGTATATTTCTTTTTTTTTCTGTATCTTCTGCTCTCTCTTCTTCCTTCCTTTTAGATTCTCAATCTCTTTCTCGTTCCCTATTTGTTTGTCTCTCGTAATGTTTTCTATTTTTTCTAGATCATTATTCTCATTCTCATTCTAATTCTTATTCTAATTCTCATTCTTATTCTTATTCTCATTCCCTTTTTGCTCTCAAAATCTCCGCTTTAATTCTCATTATCTTTTCTTCCTCTTTTTCTTTCTTTACCTCATACTCATTCTTTTTATCTATCTCTCACCCTAACTCTTTCTCACTCTCACTCTTTCTCGTCCCCACTCTCTCTTACCATCACTCTTTATCATCTCCACTTTTTATCATCCTTACTTTTTCACATTTTCTCTATTCATCTATGATCGTATAGTAATTATTTATATCTTTTATGACACTCTCATAAATCGTGTTGCATTAGAATTTATTTATTTTGTCCTCATTCATTTAGCCCTCCACACCAGGAAAACATATTAAACATCCGCGCCAACAGCTTTTAAGTCAATCTCCTTCCATTTTTATAAAACCATGTATTGCATTATAAATGTTTACATCTGAAGGGCGCATTTATTTGCTAATTTTAATAATCGTTGTAATAGATTAAAAAAAAAACAACGAAAAATTAATGTTATTCTGTCTGTGTCTTCACTTACAAAGCTAACTCGGTATCTCCATTAAACCTGATACCCGCGACCCGGTTATTACACAGTAAACATGCAAACCTAGTGGGTTACACCCGGCTCCACCCAACAGGCCCTGGTAAGAAATCGCTTCCTTCAGAATCCAAAAATCTAAAAAAAAAAAAAGGAGAAAACTTTAAAAAATGGGCTGTAGACTGTGGTACGCCCAATATCGTCACATCCGGTTTTCATAGCAGAAGTGGTTTTTCAATGAATAAATAAACACATATTATGAAAAAAAAAAATGAAAGAAGATTAAAAGATGTAAGGAATAACTCTAAATAAAGAAGTTAAAAATAAATTAAAGATAATTTCTCAACTGTCAAATACAATAATACACATTTTTAAAACAAACAAAGTAGAAAATGGCTTCCATAGACATAGACGGATATGCGCATGCGTAGACTTAGAAATGTATCGTCATAATTAAAAATAGAAGATTGTTAGCAGCCATATTCTGTCAGCGAATGTAAGCCTGTCCATTGACGTTTCCATACATAAATTAAGCTAGTTCATTGAATTACAAGATGAATTTATAAAATTAATAATTCATGTTATATTTTAGATAATTTCAAATTATAATTTCAAAAATTATGCATTTTAGAAAGACAGTATACTCTTGTTTTCACACTTCTTTGCTCTGAGTCTGGTTTTTGTATCAAATTTGACCAAGATGTTTTAATTGTCTCCTGTAAAAATCTCATTTCGCTGCTTTAATTTAAATACATAGTCCTGGATCCTTTTAAATATTTCCTATACATGCAATTTGTGTTTCGGAATTCCTTTACTAATCACAAGAATGCCATCTTTCGCAAATTACCGTCCTCTAAACATGTTGTCTATTACTTGTTGAGAAATTGTCGGTGTAACTTTAATCCAAAATAATATTTTTAAGTCGTAGTCTTTTTGTATATTATTCTTTGAGATGGGTTAGTATTGTTCATATGGGTTGTATGGTGCATATGTAGTTAGTTGTATACCAACATGTTTACGGCTTATTTTAGTTGTATACCAACATGTTTACGGCTTATTTTATTTGTATACCAACATGTTTACGGCTTATTTTAGTTGTATACCAACATGTTTACGGCTTATGTTAGTTGTATACCAACATGTTTACGGCTTATGTTAGTTGTATACCAAGATGTTTACGGCTTATGTTAGTTGTATACCAACATGTTTACGGCTTATGTTAGTTGTATACCAACATGTTTACGGCTTTCGGGCCAAGCGCATAGTGTAATATCTATTCTGATGCCACACCTCACCTATTCTGTTCTCGGTCAGTGGAGAAGAAATCCCTCATGACAGACATTTTTAAAAAAATGTTTTTTTCTATCTAGAGTGCCCCTTTTTGGGGAGCTGGATTTTCCTCACATTAAAAACCGAGCTTGTGTCCAACTCTGCTTTCGTGGGGAGGCAAGTAAATAGGAACGTGGTGATTTGTATACAACAGTGTGTATTTCAGAAATACAGAATCCTATGTTACAGAAATACAGAATCCTATGTTACAGAAATACTGATTAAAAACAAAGTATTTACATCCTTCCCACCGCAGGAAGATGTAACACAAGATCGGAAGCTGGCAGGAACCAGGATAGAGATCTGTAAAAAAAAAAGGCCACTTTTACCTATCAATCATTCCTAAGGAAACCCAGTTGACATTCCCTGGTTCGGACATCCCTGCCATCTCTGGGCCGTTAGCAATAAACGAAAATCACAAAAAAAGGAAGCAAAGCCTGGAAGGGAGGACTTTTTAGTCTTACCAATAGTAAAACGCTACCAAAATATCCCGGATTTTTGCCGAACTGATTGTCTTGAAGAGATTCTCGACTAAGATCTTCTAGTCAAGAATCTCTCTGCAGTATATGCTGGAAGGTAAGAGTGGAGAAGTGGTTAACAGTCCAGGCTGACAACTTACGTGTGCTAAGTTCGAACACAGTTAATTCCACAGAAACATTTGGACCCTTTCATACCATTCCTCCCGTAAGCACCCCATATCCTTCTAGGAACATTCTTAATAGAAAGATACCGGGGAAACAAAAGCCAATTAAATCATCATCATAAACGATGCTCAACTAAAAAACAACAGAAGCTACTGAGAAAACTTTCGAAGAGAGATTCTGTAGTAATCTCATCTCTACAGCATGGAATGAAAAATGCTCTAGAAAAGACGACATAATTCCATTTCCGTTTCATGAAACCGTTTTCCTTATTTGTTGAAGACCTCCTATTTTTTGGCTAGTTGTGTACAAATCCCAAGACGGGTAGAAGCCTTCTATCACGTCTGAAAGTGACACAATGTTCAACGAGCGAGATCGGAGATGCGTTGCTGTACAACAGATACTCTATATCGATCCTAATTATGACAACCTGGTCATTACTAGCACCCTCAAAATGCATCGCTGGATTGTCACGAATAACAGGGACGAGCCTATGGTCATTCAAACAAAGTTTTCAGCCACGGTTATGATCTTTGGTGTTGTTTCGTGTGGGGACACATCATGCCACCACAAATCTTCAAAGTCGGCTTGGAAGTCAGCACTATGTGTACCTGGATGTGTTGAAGAGTTTGATGATCCCCTGGTGCAAATGAGTGACCGCTGGCAGACCCTGGATGTGGCAGCAAGATTCGGCACCGGTTCCCAAGTCCAAAGAGACCCAGGCTTGGTTTCAGACGGAATGCATCTAATTAGTATCCTTATCTCACTGCTCCTCTCCTCCTCCGACCTGAACCCGCCGGACTACTTCGCTTGGTTATACGTCGAGAACATCACCAACATCACCTCTCACAACAGCAAAGCCCACATGATCGCTGCCATCCGCTGAGTGTTCGCCGAGCTCCGTGTGGAAAAGACATGCTCCAAGTTCCGAACCCGTATCGATGTGTGATTAAGGCTGAAGGGGGCTACATTGAGTAGATATCAGCTCTACTACATAATGAAGTTACCTGAATTGATTTTTCAATAAATTTTAAAAATAAGACTGTAGAGCTGTTTTCTTTAGGGCGGCACTTTAATCGTTCCACTTTGTACATCTGAAAGTATAAGTGTATTCCTGGAATAGCGTTGACCACAATCATACCACGACTTCCTTTCTTTTATTTATTGTGAATTCAATATTTGTATTTCTTTTAGAGTTTATTTATTTTACTCATGTCAGTAATTATGCTTCCTTATTGATAGAAGTAATTCATTCTGAAATTCTGTCGTTTAGGCACACTTTTTCAATAGTTCACTAAAAGCCACTTCCAAATCGGTCATGTTTCGATTAAACACCCCGCAATGATTTGTAAAACTTTGTAGTGATTATGCGTTTGAGGAAGTTCGGACGTTTTTAATTTTTTTAAATTTCATTTTCCCCCCAAACAAGGCACAGTGCCACTTTAATGTAGGGGACATAAGTTGCAGGACTACTATTGTTACACGAATGACCCGGTCTAAGTCGGGTTGACATGCTAGTATATATATGTGTATAGGTGTATATACGTATATGTATGTTCATGAATTAAAATGAGGAACGCGTCTGCGGATGAAATGTCAGAAATTGACAAGCTAAACGGGAATTGTTTCGATATTTCTCACAAATATAAACAAACCTTGTTATTGTTATGAAAAATGTAACAGAAAGGAATCTGGTTATTTGGATGTTTTGAAAAGATTGACAGGAAAAAGTGACAGAAGGAAAAAGTTTGCAGTTGGTGATTTGATTGTCAACCGAGTGGACGCCACGATAATTCTCTCTGCCGCTCCCCCACTCTCTCTCTATCTACCATAAGCAAGAACAACAGGAGAAATAAAAAAACGGACTGTTGCGTACACCAACGGTTGTTGTGTTTTTGAATTCTTAAAAAGGGGTTATAATATAACACTATGTTGCAGGGCTACTATGTAGGGAGTGTAATAGCAAGATATCTGTTCACATTACATTTGAACTTCTGCATGTCGGTACAGTTGGGAAAGCAGGAAGCCAGAAGGGAGTTCCAGAGTCTAGCAGTTCCGGCGAAAAAACAAACTACATCTTACATCTAGGGGTCTTTACTCTGTAGAGCTGGGACTTTGCCGCTTGTCGGGTTTCTAGGGTGTATTTCCGTCAAGGGGGTACAAGAACTTGTAGTTCGTCGAAGCGCCCACCATTAAAATACTTGTAGAACGGGCAGGAGAATGCAACATTTCGTCAATAGTACAGAGGTTGAAGCTTGAATGACAGTTCAGGACCTATCAACTTGGCAACTCTCTTTTGAACCGTGTCCAGATGCGAGAGACTAGTAGAAGGTGCACTAGCCCAAACGTAACAACAGTACTCTATATATGGGCGAATAGTGGATTGTAGATGGTACACGATATTTTTAAGCAGAAGTAACTTTCTAGGACGGTAGAGTTCACCTTCCTCGCAGCGGCCCTGGCAATGTTCTCAATGTAACTGTTCCAACTCATGTTCCCTGTGAACGTTAAGCCAAAGAGTTTGAAAGAAGTTACTAAAGATAATGTAACTTTATCCAAAGCTATTGATGGTTGAGAAGGTTTCTTATAATCATTGAAGGATACAAGCAATCTTGGCAGCATTGAATGTCGCCATCTATTTTTTCCTCATCCCACTACAGATGGGAGATCTTCCTCTAATGTTTCTGCCATTTCCTTATATATGTGTTCATTCGTTTTCCCCTCATGTCTGTTTGCTCTGGCGCTGGTCTTCGTTAATATATGTATCAAATTTAAGCAAGATTCTTTGATTATCCCCTTTTGTAAAAATCGCATTTCGCTGCTTTAATTTGAATCCATAGTCCTGGATCATTTTAATTACTTCGTATAAATGCACTTTAGGTTTAGGAATTCCTTTACTGAATACTAGAATGCCATCTGTCGCAAATTACAGTCCGTTAAACATTGTGTCTATTACTTGTTGATAAATTGCCGGTGTAACTTTAATCCAAAATAATAATCTTTCGTATTTCTACACACTTTTATTAGTATTTATACAAAGTAGCTTTGAGTACTAATCGTCAACAAATATTTGAAGAAACGCATTATTTAAAGCAACTTTTAGAAATTATTTTTTTGATGAGTTTAGCAAATTTTTTTCTCGGATAAACAGAGGATAATGACATAATTTAGTCATTGGTTTAATACTGTAGAGAAATCTGCACAAACATGGATTTCTTTTACTTTTTATTAAGCTAACCCGCTTTATTCTACTAAAGACAATACATTTGTTTTCGAATCTATTAAATTTATCGTCAATATGATTTAATGACACAATTAAAAAAATTAATAGTGTTCAAGATTTGCGTGTCAATGTCTTAGTCGGGCCGATGTACTACAGAAATGTTTTTGTTCAAGAGTCACAAATAAACGACGCTAGAGTCGTTAAGCTAGTAACTGCCGATGATGCTTTGTTCATGTCTCAGGTCGTATCGACAGAATTGTTCGCATCGTGTTGGGTCGTGTCGACAAAGTTGTTTGCAATCGTGTCGAGTCCTGCCGACGTAAATTGTTCGAGAACGTTTCAGATCGTATCAACGGAAATGTTCGCATCGTGTCGGGTCGTATCTACGGAGTTGTTCGAGATAGTATCGGGTCAGGTGTATTGACGAGATTGTTTGGAACCATGCTGTGCCCTGTCGATCGAATTGTTCAGCGGACATGCCGGCTTGTGTCGACGGAAGTGGTTAGTACCGTGTTGGGTCGCATCGACGGTATTGTTCGGGTTGAGTCGTGTGGACGGAAGTTCTGTTTAAATTTGTTGTTCAGTTGACTTGACGTTTGTTGCAGTTGTACTGCCGAGTGCCATAACAATATATATATATATATATATATACTTATTTTTAAAATTGGGTCCGCCTTTTTTACATAGGCATCATTACTTGTCAAGGCCCAGAGGCCACTCGAGGATAAGGGCTAAAAAGTGTACAGTAGTCAATTGGACAATATAGTAATCGTTAGTAATGGAAATTCGGTGAATTTGTTAACTGAAATGGAACCGCTTATCAAGAATTCTTTTACGTTGGACTTTAACACGACCATATTGTAGTCAGATGGAAAGCAAGCAAACGGAAGACAGTTCCACAGTTCTACGAAAGAAACTTTGTTCGTGGAATCCGTGTTTAGGTTTAGGCACAGATAAAGAGTGGAGGGAATTACTGATAGTGTTTTCAGCCAGACGAGTGAAAGTTTAGCGAGGGTGACCATAGATTCGAGTTCAGAGGAGCACTTGTCATGAAAATAACGATAAATCAGAAACATACTCGCAACATCTCTTCTGTGAGAAAGAGGTTGGAGGGAAGAGAAAAGGACATCTCCTACTAGGCTGCGAAGTCTATTTTGAACTCTATCAAGGCAGGATAAGTCCTTTCTGCCTCTCTTCCCTCGTAAAGTTACACCGAAAACTTTTGTTTTAATTATATATATAGTCTTCCTGCTTTGGCATTTAAGCTTTCCATATTTTGACAGAAATAGTTGATAGGCATATTCCATAATTAAGCTTTTTCCATATAGTTCGTATCCCAAAAATTGTTTGACCTGTTTATCAAAAATTGTTTCAATTTTAAAGTTTTTTTTTCTTTCAATAGATCTTCAGCTATTATGGCATTTTTTAATTGCTTCTTAAGTGACGCCTGGAACTTTATTTAGTTCTCACATGATTTGATTTTTCAGTTTACTTTCACATTTATTACCAAGAAATCTGAAAATGTGTCGAGGGACAATTTAATATTTTCAACTTTGTTACTTCGCGAAATTTTAATTAAGCATTTTTTTACACGGTGGTTACCATTTATCAAGGCCCGGAAGCCACTCAGGGATAAGGGTTATTGCAAGTACAGTACGTTAGTGTGGAGATTTAATGAAGTGTTTACTTAAGGGGGCGGTTGATCAGGAATTTGTTTACGTTGGACTTGAAGACATCCAGGTTGTAGTCAGGTGGGAAGCAGGCAGACAGAACAGAGTTCCACAGGCGCGCAGTTCTGAGAAAGAAGCTTTGTTCATGGAATCTACGTTTTGATTTAGGCATTTAAATATTGTATTTTTACTTTCCTGTGTGCATTTTAGATTCCATGCGTTAGTTATTCAATCTTTTTTTCATTCTGTATTGTTTTAAACAACAGTAGATACAACATTTGTAAGAAATGTTTGACATGGTGAATGAATTACAAATTACGGCTAATTAAACTACTAAAATCGATTATTTAAAACTAAACTCAATGCTAAAACCAAGGAATGAATTTGTGTAATTAAATACACATAGGAAAACAAACATTAATTAACACAATTAATATATAAACAATATATAATTAATAAATCTTTATTGAAATTGGTTGAGATTAAAAATTTATTAGAAAAGTTTGATGCACAAATTAACTTTTGTAACGGGAATTTAGCAAATTTTGTAACAGGAGTTTAGTAAATTTTGTAACGTGAGTATTACAGATGTGGCACTACCGTACGCATAGCGAATAAATGTACATTTCTTAAATAGTGAACGCTACCGGTGTTATAAAAAGGGGAAACCCGCAACAGGTTAGATTTGTTTATCACATTTAGTTTGCTGTTACGGATTTGTTCCTAGTCTAGGGGCATCGAAACACCGCAAACATATCAATGAAAAATGAGAGCAAAAAAAAGATAATTTTTAAAGAAAAACAATTTTTTATTAACAACGAAAAAGAGAAACAAAATCAATAATCGTAAAAGAAAACGAATTTCAAATATTGTGTTTATAATCGATAGTGTAAGGGAGATAACTCTGTTTTCTAGATATTTCCCTTTTATTAGGAGTAAATGTTTTTATATTAATGTTTGTTTTTATCTTTAGAAATAAATGCTTTTTGGTTAAATATAATTCAGAAAAATCTGTATTTACCAGTTTGTTGATGAAAGAGATTTTTCTCTGTATTTTGCTTAGTTCATCTGTTATTTTTAATGACTCGAGTTTTCTTGTGTTTTCCTTCGGTCGGAGTTATAATAAGTGGTCGCCTCTCATTGCGTCCCAACGTCGTGTTATAACTGTTGCTTTATAACTGTTGTATTATAACTGAGTTATAAATAGCGATCGTTCGCTAGTTATATTTATCACTGTGCACTTATTTTCTCTATGGACATACGACAGTCTTTATCCGTAAAATTCTTTGGTTGGCCAATCAACTCTGGTGTTCTGATTTACTTCTCTCGCAGCTCTCATCGCCCCTTTTACCTTGAATCTATTTTTCACTCAAAAACTGATCCTCGATTCATGCAAAATTGTCCAAAGGCAGTCAAGCATACTCAGTCATTACGAGGAATTATTATTATTTTACTTGCGGGTTACCGCTTATGAAGACCCTGAGGCTATTTTAAGTTTACAAGGATTAAGTAGATATTGTGGTAATGACGAAACTTCAATTATTTAAGATCATGGTTCAACAAGAAAATCAAATTTGAAAACGATCACCTTGTAGTCAGCTAGGGAGCAGGCTCCTAGTATTGTGCTCCACATACGGACAGTTCTAGCAAGCAAATTATACCTATAGAATTTTCGTTTAGTTTTAGGAACACAGATAGAGATTGAGGAAAATAGTTGATGGTTGTTATAACTAGACAAGTTTATTTGTTGTGAACGTTTTATAGGAAGGACCATAGGTTGAAACTAAGTTGAACTCCCTTTTTTTACTCACGTCTACCCCTAAGAAGGAATATGGTCACTTGGAAGTAAGGGGCTACTATTTGGGACTATGTCTAGGAAAGATTAATAAGATATTGGTTTACGTTACCTTTAAACTTCTGCATATTAGTACAGCCAGGGAAGCAAGTAGCAGGAAGGGAATTCCAAGGTCTAGCTGTTCGAAGTGAAAAAAGTCAAACGTAAAAGCAATAATGAACTAGAGATAGACTCGTAACGTCTCTTCTGTGAGAATGAGTAGGGGAGCGAGAATTTATTTTGTTCACTAAATTTCGGAGATGGTTTTGATTGATGAACCGTATGAACTCTATCTATCAATGATACAGTTCCTCATGGAAATGGATCACTATTTTAAATTCTCCTCCCAAGTTTTATCACTCTGACTGAGCAAGACTTCTACTTCGATACGAATCATGTGATGTAGAAAAAAAGCAGTATTGTTTAACGTGTAACACCTATACAAATAGAGATAATAGACAGCCTAAACGGAAGCATGAAGCAAATCATGACACCGCGTTGTAGAGGTAAGCATCAGACATCAAAAACGCAACACAAGTACGTACAAGGAAGGAGTACTATTGCCAAACCTAGACAGGATATATTAAAAAATCTTATCCTGCCTTGGCAGAGTTTAAAATAGGCTTCGTAGCCGCGTAAGGGATGCCCTTTTCTCTTCCCTGAAACCTCTTTCCCACAGAAGAGACGTTACGAGCCCGTCTCTGCTTTGTTGTTATTTTCATGGCAAGTGTTCGTTTGAACTCCAATCTATAGTTCCCCCCTCGCCAAACTTTCACGAAAAACACTTGTCTATCTGAAACAACTGTCAATAATTTCCCCACTTTTTATCTGTGCCCAAGCTTAAACGTAGATTACATGAACAAATCTTCTTTCTTAGAACTGCACGGCTGTGAAACTCTATTCCATTTGCCTGTTTTCCAGCTGACTACAATTTGCTAGTCTTCAAGTCCAGCGTAAACAAATTATTGATGAACAGCCTCCTTAAGTAATTCAATTTACCAAATCTCCACTAGTAACAATTACTACGATATTATCATATTGATTACTCTACACTCAATAACCCTTATCCTCGAGTGGCCTCCAAACCTTGATAAGTGGTGACTTATATGTCTGTTATATATGGCTTGTCTGACATCAGGGTTCTAACTATCATGACTTACAAATTATTTGTAATTATACCTTGGAACATGACATCTAGTAAGAATATTTATTTTGTTAAACTAAGCTGCCTTTGATATTTTTGTTGCAAAGTTTAAGCGTCTCTCACGAAGAGTGTTAAGGTAGAACATTGTCCGAAGGCTTTTGCATTGTTCATAATTGTCCGAAGGCTTTTGCATGGTTCATAATTGAAAAGAATAAATATTTGCTTTTTATCTATTCGTATAAAGGAGTTTTTATATAAATTTAGTTCAACACCAACATAGCAAAGATCAAAGTAATTTTTCAATCTCGTTCTAGACAGCAAACCTTTCATGAAGACACTAGAAGGGGACGAGAACTAGAAAATATGAAGCACTATATACATATCTCAACATCGTCCCAATCACAAATGCTACTTCTAAGAAATACATTCGTAGTAGAATAAGAGTTGCTCATGAATCATACAGAAATATGCATAAAACACTTAGCAAACAAGAGCTGACGCAACCTACCAAGTTCTGGTTATTATCTCAACTCTGTTGTATACATGTGAGACCTTTGCAACATTTTCACCAAGGAACACTGCCCGATATCTTACGCATAAAGTAGCAAAACTTAATCACTAACACCGAGATTCTCCTCCGCCCAGGAATATCTTCTGGAGCAGTCGTATATTACCGCCATTTTTCCAGCAACCTTGGTAACAGATTTGACGTAATTAATATCAGAGTTGAAGTCAACTATTGATGATTAGGCATACTTTCTCCTAAGCTATTTGAATGAAGTTTGGTCTAGACAAAATGTGCGAAGTTCCTCTTTAAAGATGGAAAACATAGATAACAAGGCAGTATGTATGCTGGGTTAAACACTTTACCTGAATACATGATAACCAATTAACCAAGAAAGCTCTTTACACAGTACTTGCCATGGGAACCAAATCTCGGGGCGCAGAAAAATGCCACTATAAAATCAGCTGAAATCTACCCGTAAGGCGATCAAAATTGACGCACAAAACTAGGAAGTCGATGCAACTAACAAAGAAAGTTGAAAGAAGAAAATTATCTGAAAACACCAAAATCTTCGAAAGCAACAGAAAAAAAAAGAGTCGAAAGAAAAGCTGGAGCTCAACAACCTCTTACTATCCTGTGTGATGGCTGCAGCCGCCTTTTCTGCACACATATCGGACTTGTATTTCATCGTAGCAAGTGTGGAAGCGCAAAATGTATACCGTATTCGAATTCCACCAACAGCGGGTAACCAGGTATAACACTACTCTATGAAAACATCTAGTGTGTGTCAAGCTACCTATAGAATACATCAGTTAAAAACTATTGGTACTTTATTCCATAAAAGTACAGGAAAAATATAGAAAACTGAGATATTCTGAATGATAAAAGTAAGACTAGACTAACTATTGAAAAGTGTAATACGTAGAGAAATTGAAAAGGTAGTTATCTGACCAGGTATTAAGGCAAAATGAAACACATCTAACCTCGGGACAAGTTATAAATTATAATCAAAGACGAACGGTGCAGTTTAAGATGTTTCAAAGAAGAAACGTCCATGTCTCACGACATTCACACATCTTTCTCCTGACTCTGATCGCGTCGTGCAATAGAGAACATATTGCTGGTTAATTTAAATGCATGTAAAACAAAGTTTCCAGTTTTTCACTACCAACGCTCAGACTATTATTTCGTCCTAATTGAAACGAATAATTCTTTTCTTGAGAATCACAGTGTCTTAATAAGCTTCTGGGACGGACCTTAACTCCGATTTTTAATGGAATACTTACATCAAATCTGTTACACTGGCCGCTGAAAAGATGGCTGGATCATAATACTGCTCCAGAAGATATCCCATTCCTGATTCAATCTTTTATTTTTACAAACGCTAAATGCGTTCTAAAAGTGAGTACACATATGGGGAGGGGCGGTTCAGAGCACTTTTCTTCCATGACAAAACTTTAATAGTTCCAATCTAATAGTTTCTTCTCCAGAACTGCTAGACTTTGGAATTCCCTTCCGGGTTCCTGCTTCTCCAACTCTTCTGACATGCAAAAGTTCCAATGTAATGTAAACAAATATCTTGCTGCTCAATTTCCTACAAAATATCCCTACAAATTATGTACCATATAGTAGCCTCCTACAGCAAAGAAAAATGCTGTCTTATATGTTTCTGGTAGTAGTCCCCCAAATCAAAGTAGCACTGTGCCTTGCTTGCGGTGAAAATGCAATATAATTATAAAAAAACAAGAAAACTTTAAAATATGGTGGGTAACAACTTCTCCTCCTTCCGGTTATCTTTTTCTTCCAGAAGAGACGGAGTCAGTACCTCTATACTCTATCGTTATTTTTATGACATTTGCTCGACTGAGCTTCAATTTATGATTTCCCTCGAAATAAAATTCGGCATACACACGTCTAGCTACAACAGCTATCAACAATTTCTGTTACTCTCTATCTATGCCTATAACTAAATGAATTTTTTTTAGATACTAAGGATCAAAATATTATTTCGTAGAGCACTCCGTCTGGAACACATTACTGCGGAGCTACTTCTCAGTTAACTATAACATGGTTGTTTACAAGTTCAATATAAAGAACTTCTTATTGAGCCGCACTCGTAAATAAGAAATTTCTACTTAATGCCAGCCATTACTGTTTATCCTAATGTTTATTCATTAATTATCCTTACCCTCGAGTAACTTCTTTGTCATGATAAGCAATAAATCCTTTATAAAAATATCAAATTCACAAGTAATCCTCAGTTGCTTGTATATCTCCTTTAGGGGAAATGACAATGCTGGGTTTTTGCAGTTCTTACAAAATAAGCACCTGGTATTTTAAAATTGTCACCCACATAATACTGACCGGGCTCAAAGTTACTTAACTTTGTGGATCTAACGGGAACCAGTTTATCACCGTGATTACTATTATCTGTTAATATTATATGTTTAAGTGGGATCCCTCTACCGTGCAAGAAAACTACTTACGCCTGAAAGTATCCTGTACTTCTATAAGGTCATCATTCGCCCATGTATGGAGTACTGTTGTCACATTTGGGCTGGTGCATTTGCTACTTTTCTCTCACTCCTGTACAGGGTTCAAAAGAGAGTCGCCAACCTGATAGGTCCTGAACTGTCATCTAGGCTTCCGCCATTGTCTCATCGACGAAATGTTGCATCCTTCTACCTGTTCTACAAGTACTTTAATGATGAATGCTCTGACGAACTACAAGCACTTATACCCCCTCGACGTAAATATCCCCGACAAACCCGACAAGCAGCTAAATCCCACCCCTTCACAGTAGGCGTAAGAAAGCCTTCTATTCCAATAGTTTCTTTTCCAGAACTGCTAAACTTTGGAACTCCCTTCCGGGATTCTGCTTTCCTAATTGTACTGACATGCAGAAGTTCAAGTGTAATGTGAACAAACATCTTTCTACTCATCTCCCTTCATAATACCCCTGCAACTTATGTCCCCGATAGTAGCCTCCTATTTCAAAAGTGCACTGTGCCTTGTTTCGGCTGAAAATTGAATTAAACAAAATAGTAAAATGCTGATTTGGTTATAGTTTATAAGCAAAAATATGTCTCGCATTTATACATACTATCTCTAACAATTTGTTAATCCAAAACATCGTCATAGAAGTTGTTTCATTAGACGTTGGAGATGGGTACCCTTTATCAGTACAGCTAGCAAAACCCGTGGCAACCTTCATACCTGAAACGAGTGAGCATAGCACCTGAATAAATACATACCGAACTGTTGTCTCACTATTACTTACAAATTCTTCACTTGCAACGTTTCAAAGGCCATATCCAAGAAAGAAACAAAAGTCAGAAGAAAGTGTTTCAGACCAATTACTAGTTTTTGTAAACAAAACTAAACCTTGAAGAAAGTTGAGAAAGACAAATAAACTTAATCATGGCACGAGTGTCTCAGCAAAGGCATATACTAATGTATCCAATCCTCGGTTATTACAGAACCTTTAATCATACAAGATCAATATTGCAACAAATATATAAATGGATGTCCATTTAAAAATGCGGTAAACAAAAATCTCATTCATGAAACGTTGTCCGGGAAGCAAAGTCACAAAGCAAACAAAGAAGATAAAAGAACGTTCGCTTTTTTCTTGTACAACGGCATCTATTTCCTGATTCTTTCTGGCGTACATCACGGGATCGTGCTCTCGGACGTCATCCAACCTTTATAACGTGATTTTAAACGTTGCCTAAGCTCCTAACGTTATCTCATTTTAAAAGCCTTTCGGTGATATCATTTCGTATACATTAGCATATGCGCGTCTGCGCTATGTTAAAATTAAGTCACGTCAATGGAACAATAAAAATCGCTGATTTGTCGATCCGAAAGGAATCCTCCTATCCTGCATTGACATAATTCAAAACCAGCTTCGAAACGTATTCGGTGATACCTTTTTCTTTCCCCTGAAACCTCTTTCTCACAGAAGAGACGCTGAGAGCCTGTTTCTGCTCTGTCGTTATTTTCATGACACTTACTCGTCTGAGCTTCAATCTATGACTCTCCATGCCAAGCGTTCAAAAAAACTTCACTGCCTGCAACCACTATCAACAATTTTCCCTACCCTATATCTGTGCCTAAATCTAAACGCAGATTTCATGATCAAAGCTTTTTCATAGAAGAGCCTGCCTGCAGAAGAGTGTTCTACTGGCCTGTTTCCCGACCGATTACAATTTTATAGTATCAAGTCCAATTTAAACAAATTCGTGTTGAACTCCCAATTCTCACCATTAACAATTACACTACTACCACCGTATATTCATTAACCTTTTCCTCGAGTGGCATTTGGGGGTTGATAGGTAGTGACTCCATTGTAAGAAGAGATCACCTAAGTAAGTAATCGAATAATTGGCGGAGTACCTACAATCTGTGTTAGGATCCACCGATAAGACCCAAAATTGAAAGAGCAAAAATTTTGCTGCTCATGTATAAACCCAAGTCAGGTAAGACATCGACTTTATGATTGGGAATACTTTCTCCAAAAATATTAGAATGAATTTCCGTCTAGACAAATGTCCTAAGAGCCTCCTTAAAGAAGGAAATAATATTTAAACGGAAATCAAATTGACATCAAAGTCGTATTGCAATTTTTTTTTTATATAAGTGAAGAGTCTGATTATAAAATAAAATTGAAAGATTTATTTATAGGCACTGGCGATAGAAACTGACCAATCAAATGGATCCACGTTCTGTTAACAACCAATCAGAAACCGGGATTGCTCCAAAACATATTAGAAAACATATTCTTTTAGAATTCTAGCACAGGAGTTTTTTCGTGTCCACACGAAAAAGATCTTATACTCTTTGCCTGCAAACTCTTAATGTCCAAGACTTATACAGAACAGCTAACGAGCGAAAACTCTTTTCATCTCCACGACTTGTACAGAATAGCTACCCATCGTAAACTCTAGTTAAATTAAACAAGGCTTACAATTCCAAACCTGGATTAGCAGGTACGATTGAAATACGTTGCATAAAAGAATATGGTCGAATTCAAGAAAATTTCCAAGAAAATTGGTAGAGAGGCTATATGCTGTATAACACAGCTTACGAACAAGAATAAAATAACGTCCAATTATCCACTTTCCATGCCACTGATAAAAGACAGCTGTTGATTACAAACGGGCCACAAAATTAGAAAAATATTGACTCTGTATAGAATAATATACAGAAACCAGTATCTCCTAGTGGAGCATAAGGCATATGTTTCTTAGAAATTAAAAATCAACATCGATCTATTATAGATATTACTGGCCAACATCTAATGAGTTCCTGGTGTTCAAGACTTAAGATTATATGTTAGCATTAGGAAATAACAGCTATTAAAAAATGCCCCTAGAAAATTTGGACAAGATTGTCTCGCATAGGATGAATAGACACCAAGGAAGCATCCCGCTAAAATAACCAAAAGCCCAATCAGAAAAAATCTCAAGATTTTCCATAGCACAAATTTTGAACAATAGGTCAACCGAAAACATGCCAAATATATTCTGGAAGAACTATAAGTAGATAACTAACTAAATAAATAAGACATGTCATTAAGACTAACTCAAAAGTGTACCTTAATGAATGCCGAAAACAAAGCCGTGATTATCAATTTATCTATCAAAGTCAAGTGCAGGTTCTGCCACACAGAAATAGATATATAGCCAAATGACATCCAGTTGAAAGGTTATTCTTTCGATAGATGCAATACAATGCGGAACACAGGCGGGTATAAATATCACTACTTGACCATACTCAAATATATTAAATATTCAGTGTAGCACAAGTTCTGGCAGTAAAAATTGTTGAAGCACTCATATACAATCTACGATATGCAATTTCTACAGTTATATACTGAGAAAACGAAGCCATGAAACTGACATAGTGACATAGCATAAGACGGGTACAAGAAGCAGCAAAGGTAAAGTCAGTGCTACTAATAGTGTTAACTTCAATAGGGCTGAGAGAAGAATATAGCCAAAGACATAAGTCTTATGACAGATATGAACTTAAGCAGAAATCTTCGAAGATCTACATCATTCCAGTAATCATGTAAGCAACCGGGTCCATTAAAAAAAAACATAATTGACGAATATACCCGGTTCTAATAAAAAACATAATTGACGAATACACCTCATTACCTAAGTGCAAAAAGATTCAAATAATGAAATGACGTTATAAATGGCAATAAGAGTCAAACACATATGTCTCGTTAGGTAAGTCTGATATTATTGGGTGAATACCTGATATTAAGTAGAATGCCACAGACTTAGTAAAAGACAAAAAATATTTAATTTGAATGAAAAAAAGAAGAAAACATATAAATGCGCGCATATATATATATATATATATATATATATATATATATATATATATATATATATATATGCAGGGTGTTCGTAAAGTTACTATACGGGCTTATTGTTTTATTGTATTATATTTGTATTAATAGTTAATATTTATTTTTTTACAGGTTTATTAACTTGTAAGACTGTATAGTAACTTTATGTACACCCTGTATATATATATATATATATATATATATATATATATATATATATATATATATGTGTGTGTGTGTGTGTGTGTGTGTGTGTGTGTGAGTGAGTGTGTGTGTGTGCGTGTATGTATTATTTTTTATGTATCTACATAAAATTGTATCTATTTTCGGTATTTACTTCGGCACTGCTCGATACGTTAGTAGCGCTAGGTAGTAAATATAAAAAAATATGTATATATGGCATCTAAGCTAGACATACTTTTTTGCTTTTAATCTCCGTCAGGATTTGTTAACCTGACGAATTCTCACGGGGCTGAAACGCAAAAAATTCTGCAGAGCTAGCCATATATATTTTTGAAAACTTATATAAAGTATAAAGTCGATAAAAATGCAATTGATTTGATTAAAATAAATTATTGAGTTTTACCGATAACGATGACAATAAAAGTGTTGGAGTATAAAAAAAATCTTTGGATTTTTATTCAACCACGGACAACGTCGAGTCTTCCTGCTAGTATATACAAGTCAGAAAAGCATTTCATCCAAGGCATGAAAATTGTTAAACAATTTTTTTTTTTACTATAGGCTTTAAAAATAAAGGTATAAGATTCAATTTGAAATGTATTTATCTTCAAAGTGTACTTTTATAAATTTTACAAAGTAAGGCATAAAAATTTAATACCATATATATATATATATATATATATATATATATATATATATATATATATTTACTACCTAGCGCTACTAACGTATCGAGCAGTGCCGAAGTAAATACTGAAAATAGATACATACAATTTTATGTAGATAAATAAAAAGTAATACATACATGCACACACACATACATGCACACACACACGCATATATATATATATATATATATATATACATATATATATGCGCGCGTTTATATGCTTTCTTTTTTTTCATTCAAATTAAATATTTGTTTGTCTTTTACTAAGTCTGTGGCATTCTACTTAATGCCAGGTATTCACCCAATAATATCAGACTTACCTAACGAGATATATGTTTTTGACTCTTATTACCATTTACAACGTAATTATTTGAATCTTTTTGCACTTAGGTAATCGGGTATATTCGTCAATTATGTTTTTATTAGAACCGGGTATATTCGTCAATTATGTTTTTTTTTTAATGGGCCCGGTTGCTTACATGATTACTGGAATGATGTAGATCTTCGAAGATTTCTGCTTATTTTCATATCTGTCATAAGACTTATGTCTTTGGCTATATTCTTCTCTCAGCTCTATTGAAGTTAGCACTATTAGTAGCACTGACTTTCCCTTGGGCTTCTTCTTGGATGCAACGCTTTTCTAACTTGTATCGTATCTTTTTAAGATTATATTTTATTTAATTTATTAATTTGGATTTAGAAAAAGATGAATGTGGTTTTGTATGTATTTATAAAAACTCTCCTACTCTCTATTTCAGATTGTATTTCTCCTCACACCACAACTCATTTTTTGCAACCCCCTCTTTGTATTATTACAGGTCTGAATATTCTCTCTGTTTTAGTTAGTAATTCTCCTCACACCACAACACTTTTTTTCAACTCCCTCTTTGTCATACATGTCTGAATGATGAGAGAATCTGAATTTTTTAAACAAAAACTTTAAAATAACCTTTTTAGATTACATTTTTTAAACTTCTTTCAGAATAGGGAATCTTTACAATCTAATAAGGAACGTATTTCATATAGGTTTCATTAAAAATATTCAGTAGATAACGAGAAAAATAGAGATGAACATTTCAAAAGAGTGTATTACTGGTTACGGTCAATAGTAGTCCTCGCCAGCGAAAGACTTTGTTATTGTTATTCTATTATTATTATTATTATTATTATTATTATTATTATTATTATTATTATTATTATTTAAAACAGTTTGTGTCCTGCGCTTTTGCGCGAGGACTAATATATATATATATATATATATATATATATATATATATATATATATATATATATATATATAGAGAGAGAGAGAGAGAGAGAGAGAGAGGGGAGAGATAGAAAGAAAGAGAGAGAAAGACTGAGATAGAGAAAATGAGAAAGAATTATTATTATTATTATTATTATTATTATTATTATTATTATTTAAAACAGTTTGTGTCCTGCGCTTTTGCGCGAGGACTAATATATATATATATATATATATATATATATATATATATATATATATATATAGAGAGAGAGAGAGAGAGAGAGAGAGAGAGAGAGAGGGGAGAGATAGAAAGAAAGAGAGAGAAAGACTGAGATAGAGAAAATGAGAAAGAGGGGGGAGAGAGAAAGATTGAGAGAGAGAATGAGAGAGAGAATGATATATATATATATATATATATATATATATATATATATAGAGAGAGAGAGAGAGAGAGAGAGAGAGAGGGAATACACTGTGAAGTCTTTTTACTGTGTTTTTATTTTCATAAATAATAAATCTGGCCTTGTTACCAAAAATATATTCGTAATTTTTTTTATTTCAATGTCTGAGATAGAAAAAAAATCCTTGTAGTCCTCAAAACCAAATGAAATTTGTATAAAGATCTGTATTATTCAATTTCATCTCTTCTTTTCATAAAGGTGTTATTACAAGGTCATTTCTTTTCGAGGTCACATCGCTTGCTTTTTATACGAATATCTACAATTATGATTTCTCTCATAAACCTTGTTTCGTATATTAAATTTCAGCATTGTTAGTAACTTGGCCGTTATATTATGAGGCATATGAAGATTAAGCTAAGGGATTACTAACCACTGCCGTGAGATGTAAAGCTTTATTTTCCTGGATGTTGCGCTGAAAGTAATTAATTGATTTGATTTAGGAATTCAAAATATCATAATAAAGTAGGCAGAAATTACTTTCTACATCGCCCTTTAAAATTATGCTTTAATGTTGAAAGCTACGATGACAATTCTAACCACCTTTTTTTTAAAAGAGGTCATCACTTATCTAGGTACGGCATAATCACCTTGACATGTACAGTATAATCACGTTGACGCACAGATTCTCGTCAGATCACCAAGTGAAGCAACGTGTAACCTGGCCAGTACCAGATGAGCGAATATTTGGGAAGGTGAGCCGCTGTATGTATTGCGAGGTGAAATACCAGGTTGGGAAACTGGCGCGGTCTATCCTTCTCTCGAGGGAAGATAGGACTGTCTTAAGCTGTGGTAGGCAACCCATCTAGTGATGACGTCACAATAAAAAATAATCTTGATAGCCTGGCGAAG
Source organism: Euprymna scolopes (assembly GCF_053919585.1). NCBI lineage: Eukaryota > Metazoa > Mollusca > Cephalopoda > Sepiida > Sepiolidae > Euprymna > Euprymna scolopes. Next base: position 27,390,844 of record NC_136506.1, read on the forward strand.
TATCAAGTAATCAGCTACTGACAAGTTTTGAATTACACTACAAACTCGTGTAGTGAGTTCAATCTCGGCTGCGGCCGCATGTGACGTTATTTATTTATTTTTTTTTATCTAGGTCCGAGGAACACCCGCAGATAAGAGTTAATGAGTGTCGGTTCGACTGAGATCACACCTTGATCATCGGTAATGGATAAACTTGGGCATTTAAAAGAACAAATCAATAAGAAATTATTAGATTTGAAAAAGAAACATATTGTAATCGGCTTGGAAAGTGATGTGTTTCACAGAGGGACTGAAACCTTATCGGATGACGGTAACATTCAGTGCCGCCAGGATTAAGCTTATTTCCTTTAATAATTACAAGAAATCTTTCCAACCACTGATAGCCATGGCTAATGATGCACTGCCGGAAAAGTCTTTATTCAAACACCTCGACTTAAAGTTGACAGGGAACACAAGTCGCAATAAATATATCGAGGGCATTGCTAAGGCTGTTGCGAAGAAGGTGAGGTCTGTCTACCATGCTAGAAATTTACTTTTCTAATAGTATTCTGTACTTTTACCTAGCCACCATTCACCCACGCATAGAATATTGTTGCAACATTTGGGCTAGTGCATCTGTTCAACCTACTAGTCTCTCACTCATAGATAATGTTTAAAAAAATGAGTAACCAACCTTATAGGCCCCACACTGTCAACCAAACACCAACTTCTGTCCCATCGACGAAATGTTCTATCCCTGTGCCTACACGTATTATAATGGAAGGTGCTCCGACGAACTCTAAGCCCTTGTACTCCCTCGGGGTAAATAGCCCCGACTAGCCCGAAAAGCAGCAAAATCACACCCCTACACCGTAGAGATTCCTAGATGCCGGACAGCTTTATACTTAAATAGATCCTTCCAGCGAATTGCTAGACTTTGAAATTCCTTTGTAGGTCCTTGCTTCCCCGATTGTACTCTCTGTACTGTCATGCAGAAGTTCGAGTTTAGGCTATCTTGCTGCTTAACTCCTCCATAATGTCCCTGCAAATTTTGTCCCAAATCGCGCGTAACTCCTTACATCGAAGTGGCATTGTGCTTTTTGGGAAGTAAAAAAGCAATAATATAATAAGAAAGCAAGTCTGGCCTTGGAATTTTCGTACAGTTTTAAATACTGAAAGAAAGTATGGGAAGTTATGCACAATTGCTTTAGCTAGACGATCATATTTTGTGAATGATTTGCAGGTGGGATTGCATAGATTGGAGCTCAGTCGAGCACTTTCCATGAAAATAACGTTAGAGCAAAGCTGAAGAAGACTGTTTTAACAGATATAGAGAAGTCATGAATAAATAAAAAAGAAAGAAAAAAACAATCGTCGAAGTCCAAGATAAACGGAGACAGCTATTTATACAGGTTACTGTCACTATCCGGCATTAGGTGAGAGTTTTTTTTATTTAGAGATAGGATTTTAAATTATATTTAGTTGTTTCCAAATTTCTGTAGGACTTGGTATAATCGCGTAAAAATAACTTTGTTTTGTAACTGTTAATCCAAATTTTAAAATGGCTTACATTTATATTATGCTGCTGTATTTTTTAGTTCAGAAAATATTCAGTAAATGCACCGCCACCAAAAATCGACGCTAAAATCCAAAATAAAAACAAAGACGTTTACTTCTTTTGTCTAAATAAAAGAAATTGAACTATTTATATTACCAAATTAAAATTGTTCAATTATTTATATACAGCAAGAATGGAGATCATCGTCATCATCATCACCGCGTATGAATTCAGTAATTCATTTGTTGACGTTGGTTTCCTCGATAGTTCACTAGTCAGAATTCTGTTTAGAAAAACAGCGCAATGAGAGGAGGGACTACGTGAAAGTTACCAACGGCCTAAGTAAAAGTGATTTTTGTGGGACGAAACTGGATTCGAACTTAGCACAACCAAGTCGTCAGTCTACAGTCACCTTCCATGAAACGAGATTATATGAATGAAATACCACCATATGTTCAATAAAAATAAAGCAATTATTTATTTTCCGTGTTCATTGTAATTTATATATATATATATATATATATATATATATATTAAATTTAACTAATTTTTCCCCTATGATTTTGACCTTAATATGACTAAAAATCAAGACATTTCATGCGAATGTAATATACACAAACTGCAGCACAATATCTGAGGTGTGTTATAGGCATATTACCTCTCCACTTCCTCGATAATCGTAGATTCCTATTTTTTTTCTGCTGAGAGTTAACTGCCACAATCGGTTAAAATCAATGGAAGTAGTAAAATCTTTTCTCTTTAATAAATTCCTCCTTCCTTCGACACCACTTACGCCGTTTCCGGATCGATCACAAGGGACAGTTACGAAGAAATACCGGTTTGGGTTTTCTTTACTTCGTAGTTGCTTAAAAAATAGAATGGAATTTTAACGCTCCTTTTCGTTCTATGCTTTTTACTGGGTGAAACGCACCATAGACTTAACCGAATCGATGGGTTATTTATACCATTTTTTCCGCTTTTCACTGTGTTTGTTAGTTTTTGTTTTTCCGAAAACATTCATAATTTTTCCCTTAGTTTAGCTTTTTGTTCTTCCGATTTCTTTTTTAAAGAAGTTTTACGTTTGTTCACTTTTTTTATTTTAGTTTTGGTTTTTCCGATTCTTTTAAGAAGTTTAACATCGTTTTTTTTTTAATATTTAAACAGGATTATTTACTTTACCCCCCCCTCTTACACACCTCCAAACGCTCGGGCAACGCCGGGTACCCCCGCTAGTTTTAAATAAAAATGAAAAGAATAATCTGTTTTCTTCGTGATTGCTTGTAAATAAATTGTTAATCAACCAGCTTATGAACTGGGGGAAGCAAAACGATTATTTGTTTTAAATAAGAGCATTTTTCATTTTTATTAAGTAAACTGCGTGTGTAATTTCCCATTTTATTTAGTAACCGTTTAAATGATGCGCGGATGTGTGTATGTTTAAAAATAGACCTTTTTTAAACCTCGTGATCTTATATTATGCCTACTTAATATGGGCATTTAACTCTAATACATCTGATAGATTTAAAAACTAACACTATTTAGTGTTTTTTAGATGCATATCTTTTTCTCTAAAATTATATAAAAGTCACTTTGTGTATGTGTGTGTGTGTGTGTGTGTGTGTGTGAGTCCCTTCTCATAGGTCCTGAAACGGCTGAGCCTATCTTTTGCAAATTTCACACAAAGGTAATTTATATGTCTGGCAGTGTTCTTAGATATGTTCTGTATAGAAATTCATCCGATAAGTATCGAAAATCGAAAGAAAATCGGATCTTAAAACTTGTCTTTCTTCTCTTATATGTAAAAATGTTTTTCATAGGGAAATTATTTACGTTATACCGGTGTCATCTTGACCGCTGTAACGTAAAAGTCCCCTATTAAAATTCTTCTTTTTTTATCTATAAGAGAAGAAAAACTATTTTTAAGATCGTCATAGCAAAATATCAGCTGACGTGATATTGTAAACAAGCACAGACGGAATTTGATGAACGACATTATCATTATTATTATTTTAATTTGCGAGATAGTCCATCGGGCAAATTATTCATCGTAATATATAATATTCAATAGAGGACTAATTCTATGATAATGCATAAGCAATCTGCATAAATTAAAATATCATGTTTAAGTATATCATACGACCGAGCAATGCCGGGCTGCGAACGAGTAACTAATTAGAGACAAAACTATTAGTTAGACGTTTATACTACGTTAGAAAACCGTGCAAGATTATTATGAAGATGTGCATTTGTATGATTTTAAACTGGTAAATATAGAAATGTTGTCAATTATTAAATAGTACCCGGTGATGTGTGTTTCAGTATGGAGGGGAGTTTGGAACGTTACTTTATTCGACTCTTAAACAAATAAAGCTGCTTTCAGGACTGTCAAAAAAAAAAGAGTAATAAAAAATGCAAGAGAACTATATGCTCAGTCCGTTAAATCCAAAGTAGCTGAGTAGCGGTTTGGTTCCCACCAGTTCTGGCAAATAGCAAACAGGATCCTGAACACAAGTGTGCGTTCTGTCCCAGCCATCATCAATGGACCTGAGGTCATCTCATCAGAATCAGACAAGGCCAAACTATTTGCCAAGAACTTTGCAGCTAAGTCTACCCTATGCGACGAAGGCCCTCAACTCCCTGTATTTTCTTCCTATAACAAACAACACGCTATGCAACATAAAAATATCTGTGCGTGAGGTCACCAAGCTAATCAAAAACCTTCATTCAAGTAAAGCAACTGGCCCTGACGGCATTCCAATTATAGTGCTAGAAAAAGCTTCAACCAGAACTTGCCCCCATACTTACAAAGCTGTTTAAGCCCTATCTCTGAACACCCTTTCTGTAAAATTTCAAATGTTTAGAGCAGAAAGTGTCTGAGTAATTTGGTAGAGACCGCAGAGGTCAATTTTTTTAAAAACTTTGACCCCTATTATGACCTCTTAACATTTATTGTTTTGGGCTTAAATCAAGTTATTAAGTTAGACCCTGTCCAAGGAACCTATATCTAAAATTTCAACTGTTTAGACCCAGAATTGGCGGAGAAGTTTGATAGAGTTGTCAAAGGTCAAATAGTTGAAATTTGACCCCTTAACAGCCAAATTTCTGGCCGTACACGGATTACAAAGATTTTCCCAAATCTCCGTACGCTGTATATCAAATATCGAGTCTGTAGACTTAAAATTGACAGAGTTATTGCGTAGGGAAATGTACACAGACAGACAGACACTTTCACTTATATATATATATATTCACTTATATACATATATATATTCACTTATATACACACACACACATATATATATATAGAGAGAGAGAGAGAGAGAAAGAGAGAGAGGGAGGGATAGAGAGAAAGAGAGAGAAAGACTGAGGTAGAGAGAATGAGAGAGAGAGGGAAGGTGAGAGAGAAAGAGAGAGAGAGAAAGATTGAGAGAGAATGAAAGAGGGAGAGACTGAGTGAGAGAGAAAGGGAAATACACTGTATATATATATATATATATATATATATATATATATATATGTTGCTTTAACAAAAGCAAGAAATCAAAAAATGGATTGATAGCAGCAAATAGTATACTCTGTCGTTCGTTACAATTGTTTCAAGACCATTCGAACAGATTCAAACCCTATATCGTTCGAAAATATTCACAATAACAGCCTATCATCAGACGTTTTGAAAAAAAAAACACTTTTACAATGAACAATATAGAATCCATTTCCACTTTAAGGAAAACTATGAGAAAAAAATAACCTACATCTCTACCTTCCAATGTTTTGTTTTCTGTTTTCTGATTGGAGACCGTTCTTGTGAAAATTTTCGAACGATATAGGGTTTGAATTTGTCCGAATGGTCTTGAAACAATAGTAACTAACGATGAAATGCACAATTTATTGCTGCCAATCCATTCTTTGATGTCTTAATTTTGTGGAATACTGTTGCCATATCTGGGCAGGAGCTGCTAAAAACAGCCTATCCTGCCTTGACAGAGTACAAAATAGACTTCGTGGGTTAGTGGGGGATGTCCTTTTCTCTACCCTGCAACCTCTCTCCCACAGAAGAGACGTTGCGATCCTATCCTTGTTTTATCGTTATTTCCATGGAAAGGTGATCGCCTGAACTCCAATCTCTGGTCCCCCCTCGCCAATCTTTCACGAAAAAAAACCCGTCTGGCTTAATCCACTGTGAAAAATTTCCCCCACTCTATATCTGTGCCTAAATCAAAACGTGTATTCCATGAACAGGGCTTCTTTCTTGGGGCTGCACGCCTGTGGAGCTCTGTTCCGTCTGCTTGCTTCCCACCGGACTACAACTTGGATGTCTTCAAGTCCAACGTATACAAATTCCTAATGAACCGCTCCCTTAAGTAAACACTTTATCAAATCTCCACACTAACGTAATGTACTTGCAATAACCCTTATCCCTGAGTGGCCTCCGGGCCTTGATAAGTGGTGATCACTGTGTAAAAAAAAACTCAATTACAAAATAGGGTAATTTTGAAGCTTACAATTTAAGTCATCTCATTCTGACTTAACATTTATTGGCATATTAACGGTTACCCAATTATCAAGTATATAGACCTATATATACGTATTACTTATATATATATATATATATATATATATATATATATATATATATAGTCGGTCAATTCAGTGCATATGTGCAGATCATCATTTAAGGATTAGATCACTCTGACAGAGGTTAATGGATATTTTAAAAAATAAATGTTTAGATTTCAACGGCATTTCTCGCGGTTAATGATGACCGAATGGTGTAAATCCTTGCTAATGAAGCCAGACATAGCTTCTGTTACCGTGTTCGAATTTGACGACCGGTGTTAATCGTGACACCTTGAACTGATGATTCACGAGAGGATGAAACACTAGTGTCTGTAGCTATTTGATAATTAATATAGTCTATATAATGCACAGTTATTTATTAATAGTAATTAATAGATATTTGATGTAAAAGTAAGCACAAATTACACAATATTCAACAATTATTTTGCATAAGGCATTCATTCTGAATAAAACGACTTTAAATTTAACCCATTTTGAGCTAACTAAAAAGTCTAGTATATATATATATATATATATATATATATATATATATACATACATACATACATACATACATATATATATATATATCTATAAAACATGAAAAATAGGTCTATGATATGGCCTTAAACTATATCCGATAGTGAGCCCCCAGCTTGCGGGCTTTGAGGAGTGTGGAGCTACCCTTTAATTGCCATTGCTCCCAGGTCTAGTCTGACCCGGAATAGTAGTTCCTGTTAGGGTCCCAACTATGGGTTAAATAGAAACCGACTCTGAAATAAAAATTCTTCAAAATCACTTGATTCGGCATTAAAATAACCTGAAAAGGGTTGATATGCCGTAAAACAAAACAAAACCAAAAAATAAAAACAAAAACAAAAAAAAAAAAACAACGACCAACATAAAGAACATTAAATTATATAATCTAATTTCAAAATCTAATTCCTGTCTTAAGGTGGAAGTTCGAATAAGAAAACTTAGACGCCAGGTTCTTTACGCAGATTTCGATTGTAAGCGCGTCAAAGTCAACGACCTACAAGAAACAATTCTAACAACAATCCAGCGGTATTGGGACAGTCTCATAAAATAATCGTGGGAAAAGCAAGGACAATGATCGCCGAAAAGAATCCGAATCACAGTCTGTTCATTGTTATTTTTTGCTACTTCGTTCCGGTAGCGTGTGCAACAAACTTACACCGAATTATATAAACTTTTTACCACTCCCAATGCCGCCATATTGTTCTGCTACTTGCGCAAGAATTTTGTCTGCGCAATGAAGTTGGGTCTGCAGGAGACACATCAGTGCTTCTAAAATACCAAATAAAAATACAGACTTGCTATTTACCACTTAACACTTTTGAATTGTTTCACTGTGTTGCCAATAAACTGGAGATAAACCTATCGATATTTCATATTAAGTAATTTTTGTTCAACAACCCCTCGCTGCCAGTACCAGTAATAGCAATAGTACTTGTATCTTTTCGTCTCGAAGAGCACAAGGCCGTTACTCTGAACAATACCAGTATTTCTTATTAAGTTAACAAAAGTCAACAACGGACGCAATTATCCTGGAGTCAAACGCGAGTGAAAAATATGTCCCCTTCTTTTAAGTATTTGAAGGAACTTCAGAAACACATGTCTACATCGACCTTCAACCGTTTCCCCCGCTCTCTACCTGTGCCTAAACTTAAAAGGAAATTCCAAGAACAAAGCTTCTTACCAAGAACTGCGTGCATGTAAAACTCTGTTCCGCCGGCCTGCATTCCAGCTGACTACAATATGGTTGTCTCTTCGTCCAATGTATCAGGTTGTCAAGAATTTTCTTGAAGCATTTCGCTTTTAAATTCAGATGAGTATATCTCGGCGCAAACAAAAATTCATTGATCGAAATAAGCACCATCAGAATCAATACACATTTGCCAACGCAAGACAAGTGTATTTATATCAGTAACATACAAATCTTGCGTTCTGGTGACGCTGAATGCGTTTTAGATATCGTTTAAGTTTTTTTAAACATATCTCACGTAGAAAGCCTGGAAATAGTAAGTGAAAGGTGGATGAGGCAGAGTTTTGTGGCTCAATTCGTTCAGCTTCTGTAGGGTTAGGGTTAGCAACGTGCAGTCGGGCAATGCCGTCGAAAAGAATTGGACCTTTTCTGTTGACTAATGCTGGGTGTTGTTGTCGAGGTTTGTGCTGAATTTCATCCATTTGTGGACGGTACGTCTTCACCGTAATGGTTTTGCCTGCATTAAACTGTAATGGATCAGAAAGGTCGCAGATCACCAAACAGTCAGAATGTCACCTAGAGTTACGCTCAACAATAGTATTTATGAACTTCTACGATGCCACATTTCAATTCTATTGGTTTGTGCTTGTGAATTCATAAGGATATTTCTCTTAATAATTTCATTTTACTGTGACAAATGGAAAAACAGGAGAATAGTTAAAATTATTCGAAATTCGTATAACACAGTTTACAGACGCCAACGCAAACATTTAGAAATGTTTTATTTGCCTAAACAATAAAAAAGAGCGACCTAGTCTATATATCTATAAAAGTGAAAATGTTTGTGTGTGTGTATATATATTTCCCTACCAAATAACTCTGTCAATTTTTGGTCGACAGACTAGAGATTTGACATAAGGAGTATTGAGATTTGTGGAAATATTTTTATTTCATTTTCGGCCAGAAATTTGGGGTCAAAGGGGTCAAAGTTCAACGATTTAACCTTTGAAAACTCTACCAAACTCCTTCCCCAATTTTGGGTTTAAGCACTTGAAATTTTAAATGAAGTTGCTTGGACATAGATCAAACATTTTAATTTGATTTGAACAAAAAAAAAAAAAAAAGGAAATGTTAAGGGGTCAAAATTGGGGTCAAAGTTAAAAAGAAAATTGACCTCTGCGGTCTCTACCAAATTACTCAGTCAATTTCTGGTGCAAACATTTGAAATTTAAATAAAAGGGTATTCAGAGATAGAGCAAGCTTTTTACTCGGGTTGGCTCGAAAATTTGAGCATCCAAGGGATCAAAGTTCAAGGGAGTTGACCTTTCGATGTCCAGCAAACTACTCAGTCAATTTTGGGTCTAAACATTTGAAATTTATACATAACGGGTATTCAGACATGTGGCAAGCATTTTAATCAGTTTTGAGGCGAAAATTTGTCTGCCAAAAGGTCAAAGTCGAAAGAGTTGACCATTGTAGATTCTACCAAATTCCTCAGCCAATTGTGGGTCTAAAGGCTTGAAATTTTAAATACAGGTAACTTGGACATGGGTAAAACTTTCTATTCTGATTTGAGACCAAAATTATAAATGTTAAGGGATCAAAATTGGGGTCAAAGTTAAAAATATTGACCTCTGCGGTCTTTTCGAAATTACTCAGACAAATTTTTGGTTTAAACATTTGAAATCTTACATAAAGTGTATCCACACGTAGGGCAAGATATGAAAAATTCATAGGGACCGAGCAAAGCCGGGCTGAACTACTATTATTTTAGAAAGAATAAAAACAGGTTCATACAATAATAAAGTTGCTTAATATTCAACAGTATACATATACTAGAAATACATATAATCGTTGGGTAACAACAAGTTCTACTATTTATTCTAAACTATATCATACCCTGCTTGTTATTCCTTAGTAAATCCGTACGTTATTCTTTGAAATAGGCCAAGATCAATTTTTGAAGGCTTAACTGCTTTTAAAATGCAAAATTCGCGGACTATAGGTTTAAAAAGGCCAACCTAGCAATCCTGGGCAATGATATGACAGTGACCTCCCTTTTATGTAACCTCGTATTTGAATATCATTATAACAAATTATGCTCACTGTTGTAATGCTGTGAAAAGGAAACTCGTAGTAATGTTGATGTGCAGCGGTTCTTCACAGAAGAAAGGAGTTAGCAAAACTTTACGGAAAAAGGGAACATTCGAAAAAAAAAACGGGCAAAAAGAACATTCTCTGCCAAGATGTGCTGAATAGAAGCAATAAAATAAAGTTTGTCTCTTACAATGTAATTTTATTATTAGTGCTGGAATATGTAGCACAATATTACTGAATATTTATTAGTAACTGGCTGAATTACCCGGCTTTGCCAGGTGTTATATGATATATTTGAATATTTGTCCCCGTGCATTATAATAAAATAGATTAAACAAAACATCAATTCATAATGGTGAATTCATTTTTTTTTTTTTTGCTTTTGTTGCAATCGATATTATATTCAAGGAAATTAACTATTCTACTGTAAGCGAAGTGTCATTTGAAAAATAATAAGCAGCAGAACTGAGAATTTGACGTCTCTGGTTATTAATTTCCTTAAAGTATAAACTGTATTTGTCCTATGGCGAGGTGGATTTCATTCATTCATTAATTTCAATCAATTTTGAACTTTGTTACGAAAACTGCAGAATGTGGAGAAAGGAATTTTACTACAAATCTAATAATAATTTATCATTTATTAGTTACAAAAATGTCCATTTTGTATGAAATTAAACGTTTATTTTGTGTTATACTTGTCTTAAACCTATTTGAATGCAGTAAATGTTTCAGGAAAATTTTCTTAAAAAAAACCCCAACAAAATAGAACCACGAACACGCATGCGAAAATTTGCAAGAAAATTCTTATCAGAAAAATACAAAATAATAAAAACGCAAGCATTCGGAAAGTTTACATTTTTTGTTCAAAACAAATATTTGTTTTTCTAATCGATACATGAATAACATATATATAGGCATGTTTTCAACTGAGTAATGTAACGTCCGAAATTCTTATTTCTGAAAAAAAAAAAAAAAAATGCACGCATTTGGGAACGTAAGAATTTTTGTATGGAATTAATAATCGTTTATCTAATCGGTTAAAGAATAACGAAGCTGTATAGATATGTACTGGTATATTTGAATTAACGTATGGAATTCTTATATCTTTAAAAATAAATGAAAAACAACGCCTGAAATTCTTAGTACTTTAAAAATTAAAGAAAACGCACGCATTCGGAAACGTAAGAATTTTTGCTACTTATGCAGTATACGAATTATTCTGAAAGAATAACGTTATTATTTAGAAAGTCATTCTTAGCATGGAAAGGACCGAGTTAACTACTTCGAATTTTTACTTTGCAATTTAATGACCCCCCTTAAAATTGTAACTTTACTTTAAAATTGTATTTGAAATGTAACACGGTGCGTGCACTGCAAAAGCGCCGAATTTTTATTTGAAATTAATATTTATTTATTTAATCGGTTAAGGGATAACAATAATGAGAATATATAGATATGTCTGCGTATATTTGAATTAGTGTCGCAAATGATAATTTCTTTTAAAATTAAAAAAAAACACGCAACCATTCGGAAAAGAAAGTTAGAATGTGTGTATGAAATCAATAAGGTGGATACATGATTTTTGTTATGTTATTGTTTTTACGAAAATCATATTCACGGAAATGCTACTGTAAGCGAAGTGGTGAGGATAATTGAGTCCATATATTGGTATCGTAGATACAAAATATAAAGAACATGTGATATTTTATCTTATTTGGTAGAAATTTTTTTTTTAGGAATAAACCTGTATTTTGTTATGTCAGAATGTCCTGTGTAAGAAAGCTCTATGAGAAGAATTGTATGTAATAAATACGCACGCGTTCGGAAAAAAAATCAGTTTTTGTTTGATCTTGATATTAATTTATCTAATCGATAAATGAATATACATACATACATACATACATACATACATACATACATCTATATATATATATACGTATATATACATATGTATATATACATACCTATTTATATCTATATATCTATATCTATATATATATGTGTATATATATGTATATATGTATATATACATATGTATATATACCTATTTATATCTATATCTCTCTCTATATATATCTCTACACACACACACAATCACACACAAACACACACACATACACACACACATACACACACACACACACACACACACACATATATATATATATATATATATATATATATATATATATATAGGTATATTTTCGCAAGTACACGCATTCGGAATGTTAGAATTTTTGGTACTTGTGCAGTGTAAAAATTATGTAGAAACAATAACGTTATAATTTAGAAAGCCATTCCTAACACGAGGAGGGAGGCTTTTAAACTGTTCTGCACTTTCGCCTAACAATTTAACAAAAAAGAATGATATCATTTCGTTTACCCTTGAAATCCTATCTGAAATGTAACATGAAAAACACCGAATATTGCGAAAACACCGAATATTTATTTGAGATTTCTAATTGTTAATCTAATTGGACAAAGAATAATAATAAAAACGATATATTGGTATGTCTTCGTGTATTTGTGTTAATGTCTGGAATGGTTATTTTTATAACAATCAAGAAACACACATGCATTCGGAAGCGTTAGAATTTTTTATTTGAAAGTAATATTTATTTATCTAATCGAGAAATGAATAATAAAGAAGATATATATGTTTTTATTCGTATTTACACATTCAAAACCGCGAGTAAAATTTACGTATTATTTCATTTTTTATTAATATAAAGACATGTAAAAATGAGTTGGTGTCATAAGTTAAATTGAAATCAAAACATCTGGCATTTCAGCCTAATGTTTTCTGTATTAAATTTAATAGTAAACAACTTGAAGGAATAAAGAAAATCTGCGCATGCGCATGAAAGTAAAAATGTCGGCTAGTGCGAATGGACATTTTGCATGTAAATTTGCTGTACGCGATATACATATATGTAAACAAAAATATTAATCACTATAAACCATAGATATAATTTCCTGAAAACTTCAGTGTTATGTGATCAGTAGTTTAGGAGTTTACCTGTTAGATACTTACACACGCGGCTACATGTACTGTTTAATTTACATAGAAGATTATTAATTTATTGGTTTTATTAATATTTTATTATTATTATTTTAATATTAATATTTTAATTTACTGGTGTTATTAATATATTATTATTATTATTATTATATTATTATCAATATTTTAATTTACTGGTGTAACTAATATATTATTATTATTTTATTATTAATATTTTAATTTATTGGTGTTATTAATATTTTATTCTTATTATTTTATTATTAATATTTAAATTTATTGGTGTCATTAATATTTTATTATTATTTTATTATTAATATTAAAATTTGTTGGTGTTATTAATATTTTATTATTATTATGCTATTATTAATATTTTAATTTATTGGTGTTATTAATATTTTATTATTATTTTTCTATTTTTAATATTTTCATTTATTGGTGTTATTAATATTTAATTATTATTATTTTATTATTAATATTTTAATTTATTGGTGTTATTAATATTTTATTATTATTATTTTATTATTAATATTTTAATTTATTGGTGTTATTAATATTTAATTATTATTATTTTATTATAAATATTTTAATTTATTGGTGTTATTAATATTTAATTATTATTATTTTATTATTAATATTTTAATTTATTGGTGTTATTAATATTTAATTATTATTATTTTATTATTAATATTTTAATTTATTGGTGTTATTAATATTTTATTATTATTTTATTATTAATATTTTAATTTATTGGTGTTATTAATATTTAATTATTATTATTTTATTATAAATATTTTAATTTATTGGTGTTATTAATATTTAATTATTATTATTTTATTATTAATATTTTAATTTATTGGTGTTATTAATATTTAATTATTATTATTTTATTATTAATATTTTAATTTATTGGTGTTATTTATATTTTATTATTATTTTTCTATTATTAATATTTTAATTTATTGGTGTTATTAATATTTAATTATTATTATTTTATTATTAGTATTTTAATTTATTGGTGTTACTAATATTTTATTATTATTTTTCTATTATTAATATTTTAATTTATTGGTGTTATTAATATTTTTTTATTATTATTTTATTATTAATATTTTAATTTATTGGTGTTATTAATATATTATTATTATTTTTATATTTTTAATATTTTAATTTATTGGTGTTATTAATATTTTATTATTATTATTATTTTATTATTAATATTTTAATTTATTGGTGTTATTAATATTTTATTATTATTATTATTATTATTCTATTATAAATATTTTAATTTATTGGTATTATTAATATTTTATTATTATTTTTCTATTTTTAATATTTTAATTTATTGGTGTTATTAATATTTAATTATTATTATTTTATTATTAATATTTTAATTTATTGGTGTTATTAATATTTTATTATTATTTTTCTATTTTTAATATTTTAATTTATTGGTGTTATTAATATTTAATTATTATTATTTTATTATTAATATTTTAATTTATTAGTGTTATTAATATTTTATTATTATTATTTTATTATTAATATTTTAATTTATTGGTGTTATTAATATTTTATTATTATTATTTTATTATTAATATTTTAATTTATTGGTGTTATTAATATTTTATTATTATTATTTTATTATTAATATTTTAATTTATTGGTGTTATTAATATTTTATTATTATTATTATTATTATTATTCTATTATAAATATTTTAATTTATTGGTGTTATTAATATTTTATTATTATTTTTCTATTTTTAATATTTTAATTTATTGGTGTTATTAATATTTAATTATTATTATTTTATTATTAATATTTTAATTTATTGGTGTTATTAATATTTTATTATTATTTTTCTATTTTTAATATTTTAATTTATTGGTGTTATTAATATTTAATTATTATTATTTTATTATAAATATTTTAATTTATTGGTGTTATTAATATTTTATTATTATTTTTCTATTATTAATATTTTAATTTATTGGTGTTATTAATATTTTATTATTATTATTTTATTATTAATATTTTAATTTATTTGTGTTATTTATATTTTATCATTAATATTTTAGTTTTTTGGTCTTATTAATATTTTATTATTATTATTATTTCATTATTATTATTATTATTATTATTATTATTATTATTATTATTATTAATAATAATAATAATAATAATAATAATAGTGCCTAGTACGCTATTCCTCTCTATTTTTTTAAATTATCTCCGGGTTATTTCATCTTCTAAAAATAAGGCTGATCTCTTTGCTCGTCTCTTCCTGACAATTCTCTTGATGTTGTTCTTTCGAATTTTTATTCGAAAACTGATCAGAATCTTGATTCTGTAATTATCACTCTTAAGATAGTTGTCAAAATCATTGTAGGTCTTGACCCATCAAAATCTTCTAATTCTGACTTGGTCCTTATTTATCAATTTATATATTGCAGACTATTATTCCCATCTTTCTTAGTTGTTGTTTTACGACGTTTCGGCCAACTATTCCTCTGGCCTTCGTCAGGTGGTAACCACGACGGGATAGGAACTCCGAATCTCCTAACTGCATTCTCCAAAAAAGTAGAGGCTATTAAAACCGTCTATGACACGTTTAATATTAAGCCTCTCCAAATCACACCAGAACTACGAAGTTCGGACAGAAAAAGTAAAATCGCCGAGTCGTTCATGATCCATACAAAGAGAAAAATAGTGATACACCGTCTGTAGTTATCAGCTTAGCGGGACGGAACTAACCTATTCTACCAATTAATAGACTATTCCAATCTTAATAAAGGCCGGAAGAGTAAGCCTTAAGGTGTCAGTCAATATTCGGTGGACCAACCTAGATTGTTCGTCGGCTACGATGACCAACCGACCTATTGTATGCTTTGCAATACATGCTGTTACTTTATTTTGACGTTCTGTTTTCCTTTGTAATCTTTTTAACAGAGTTGGATTTCTAACTCATAGAGGTCATTCGAATTTAAAATGCCCGTACCACTAAAAAACAACTCATGGCAGAAATTTGAATTTACTCAAATAATTTTCAGAAAACACTGATGAAAGGAGAAAGGGAGGAACTCGCCAAAATCAAATAAGTTAGTGAAAATAAAAGTTTAAATTGCAAACTCGTGGAAAATAAGAATATTTTCATATATTGTCTCCTCTTTGCTTGGCACTTTGCACGACATCTGGCGCACACTTTAACAGGGCTATAACAATAAAGAAGAGGTGATGGACTTACGTTATTATAATCTATAAATATAAAAGCGAAAATGTATGTATGTTTGTATGTGTGTTCGCTTTTTCTGTATGTCTACAAAAGGCTTTTTTTCAGAGAAGCAGTCGGTCGCTTCACAACTTTTTAAAACTTTTTATATCACATATAAATCGTAATATCCCACAGTTAACAACGGAGCTCGCCTGTCTATTTAGTTTGCTCGATTTCGGGAAGATAAATATTCAACATTTGTCGGTCGCCGCATGTGGTCTAGTCTTTTTCCTATAACATCTTGGGGGGGACGTTCAGCAGTAAATGAAATACTATCCCGCAGTCAAACCTGACCTCATTAACACATTAAAACGGGCACCAAGTAATTAAATAAATTCAAACGTGCTTCCGTTAGCATCTCGCGGTGGGGCAATCGTTAACATCGCACTTTTTTTTTCACACTTTAATTTACAACTTTGCCTCAAGGGTTTGGGTTCGATCCTCATACTTACTTTTTTTTTACCCCCACCCCCGGAGTTTCCACACACACCTCCAAACACCCGGGCAACGCCGGGTACCCCTAGCTAGTATAATAAATTAAAAGAAAAGATGCAACATAGCGCGGACGGTTGTAATCCAAATACAGAGCCTTGAGTGAAATAACGTCACGGTAAAAATAAGGAAGTCAGTAAAAAAAAGCACACATTCGAGAAGACAATCATGTCAGAGATGTGGATACCGTTCGAGAGAACGTTAGAGAAACTAGAAGTCACGCGTGGCTGAAGAATGATGAAATAAATATTTTGCTACAAAAAACAAAGCGAGTTGACATTGTTTCATATAGTTTGTCTCGTTTTTGACGTCAACTGTATATAACTTGTAGGTCCCGTATGTAAACGGATGTAACATTAGAGAAAGTGAAATGTGCTGGACGAAGGGAAAGGAGGTAAAGATTTGTATTTGACAAAACGGAGAATGGATAAAAATAGAAAGAAAGATTGAGGGATGAAGAGGTATAAGAATATCTCTCTATATAAAAACAACCTTTTTTTTTTACATTTTTTTTCTTTTAACATAGGCATCACCACATTATCAAGGCCAAGAGGCCACTCAAGGATAAGGGTTAAAGAGTGTACAGTAGAAATTGGGCAATATAGTAATCATTAATAATGAAAATTTGGTAAATTTGATAACTTATATGGAACGGTTCATCAAGAACTTATTTACGTTAGACTTGAACACAATCATATTGTAGTCAGCCGGAAAGCAGGAAAACGGAAGACAATTCCACAGGCGTGCAGTTCTAAGAAAGAAGCTTTGTTCATGGAATCTACGTTTAGGTTTAGGCACAGATAAAGAGTGGGGGGAATTATTGATAGTGTTTACAGCTAGACGAGTGTTTCTTGTGAAAGTTTGGCGGTCACAACTTATCAAGGCCCGGAGGCCACTCAGGGATAAGGGTTACTGCGTGTACAGTAATCACTGAGATAGTATTGTAGTAAGCATTAGTATTGGATATTTAATAGAGTGTCTTACTTAAGGAGACGGTTTGCCAGGAAGTTGTTTATGTTGGACTTGAAGACATCCAAATTGTAGCCAGGTGGGAAACAGGCAAACGGAAGAAAGTTTCACAGTCTTGCACTTCTGAGAAAGAAGCTCTGCTCATGGAATGTACGTTTGGATTTAGGCACAGATAAAGAGTGGGGAAAATTATTGACAGTAGTTTCAGCCAGACGGCTTTTTCTCGTGAAAAATTGGCGAGTGAGGACGAGAGATTGGAGCTCAGACGAGCACTTGCCATGGAAATAACGATAAAACAAAGACAGGCTCGAAACGTCTTTTCTGTGGGAGAGAGGCTGCAGGGAAAAGAAAACCTTGTTTGTTTGTGTGTGTATGTATGTATGTGCACGGAACGGTCTCTGACAAACTACTCTGTTATTTCTTTTAGTCAACATACCTGAAACTTTGATGTATAGAGGGTTCGAACCTGTGGATTAAATTCGGAATGTGGAACAAATATAACCTGATATGGGGTCAACATTCAACAATTGAAACTTAGCAGGCTTAAGTAAAGTTAATGTGAATATTATAAGCATTCATAAATATACATTTACAGGTCTAGCTTCATTAATTTGTAAAGTTGTAATATCCATGTCTCCTTATCGCAAATTGTAGCGAATACAGTTGGAGAGCTGAATTTTTTGGGTTCGATTTTAGCTGATAGCACTCAAATTATATTTTTATTTTTAACTTTTGAAATTGCTATTATGTATTGACTACAATATAGTAATCAAAAAAGAATTGGCTCTATAATTATAAATATAATATCTGTATGAATTAAAATATCATATTCAAGCATATTTTACAACCATCCAACGCCGGGCGGCTTGTTAGTCGATTATATTAATCTCAAACGTATGTTTGTTTGTGTGATCGTGTTTATGTATGTCCGCTAAAATTTTTCGTCAGCCGCATCGAACTTGATACTATCTAAATGAGCAAACCGTATAAAATCTGGAAATCTCTATTAATAGAAGGGTTTCCCTCGTTCACAACCTGAAGAACGTGCTGGGGGGGGGGTATGGAACCAGCACACCATGCTTTTAAATATTTCGTCAGGGTTTACTTCCGATGAGAATTATCCTCATGCCAGAACCTCTGTACAGAGAGAGAGAGAGAGAGAGAGAGAGAGAGAGAGAGAGAGAAAGAAAGAGAGAGAGAGAGATTAGATCCGCGAGAATCTATATAATTATAAAACTCAAATGACCTTGTAACAATGTATGTAACCCACTTTCCGGTTTACGACATCCGGTTGCGCATGCCCGCATGACCTGCGCACGGAAATATTACCGTTATTATTTCGAAATTATTATTTAACATGTGAAGAGTGGGGTTTAAAATAACGTAAACGTAATACAGAAATGAATGATGTAAAAAAGCAGACAGAATGACTAATTGTTTATTTGGATAATTTAAACGTGAAAAAAAACAAACAAACAAACAAACAAAAGAACAATTGGGACGCTGAAATATTAACGTTATTATTTCGAAATTATTATTTAGCATGGGAAGAATGGGGTTTAAAATAAAAAAAAAATAAAAAGAACAATTGGGACGCTGAAATATTAACGTTATTATTTCGAAATTATTATTTAGCATGGGAAGAATGGGGTTTAAAATAAAAAAAAAATAAAAAGAACAATTGGGACGCTGAAATATTAACGTTATTATTTCGAAATTATTTAACATGGGAAGAGTGGGGTTTAAAATAACTTAAATGTAATACAAAAATGAAAGATGTAAAATAAAAGAAGATATATCAAAATTTGAATTTAACGTATTATGGTATCTGTTCAGTGCACATTTACCTATACGTATAGCCAACCACTTATAATTCAGAAATTTTTTTTGAAAAATAATCAAATATAATAAACAGAACGATTCTTTCCATATTCTTTTTTCATTTTAATATACTTTCATAGAAATGTTTCTGTTATGTCAACCCCCTATTTTCTTTACGTTAGAAGTGTCACGCTCATACATGAATTGAATTCAATAGCTAATATACCATTCTGACCCAACGGATCACGTGTAGTCTAGTAGTATCTAGTAGGCATTTAAATAAGCTAGTATAGGTGGGTGTATGAATGTGTGCTTGAAAGGAGTTCTAGACTTTCACTTTTCAATACTGGCTTCGTTTTTTTTAGTATTTCTTTCTTCTTTTACAAAGCGCAGTAATATTCACCCAAGGTAGTTAATTTTCTTTTGTTACCGTGTCATGTCTGTTTTCTATTTTGCGTTAGTTTGCGGCCTTTATTAATAATAAGGTTACAAGTGCTGTCACTTCTTCCGGAGAATTTACATATTACTTTTCTCAATGGGGCCATTATGTCTGTTCTTTTATATACCTCGTTCTGAATAGTTTCGTTCAAGTATCATTTCTGTCGCCATATATGTATATATTTAATATGCTATTTCCCTGCTTAGACTTAAAACAGTTTCCGCAAAATGCAAAAATAGACACAGCGATATAAGAAAACCAGCCAAATGAGAAGTCTCCAAATGTGCGATATATATGCATGCATATATATATATTAAAAAAAAATATATATAGAGAGAGATATATATATATTTGTAGTCGTCGACATACAGTCCTGTTTTATTGTATCACAAATTATCAGTTCCGCTAGACTAACACCTCTCCCAAGCCAAGGATTGAACCTAGGATCGTCCTGTTGACAGTCGGCAGTTCTCCAACAGAAGCGATGCCCGCAAATAACCTTCCCGAATGTCTATTTAAAAAAACGTCCATCCACCACTTTTACAGTGCTAAAACCGCCTGTTTGTAAACAAACATATATATATATATATATATATATATATATATATATATGTATATATAAGCTACGCATTAAATATTCATGTTCCATTATCGATAGAACTCAACGGACTATATATATATATATATATATATATATACCATGTATATATATATATATATATATACAGATATACTTACATATGTGGATAAATCGAGTCTTCATTGATTCGTATTCTTCGAAAAACGTAAAGACATTTAGAAAAACATATTATTACATCATTTCCCATGAGCATTCACACACACACACACACACACACACACACACACACACACATATATATATATGTGTGTA
>NC_136506.1:27414166-27514166 GCF_053919585.1 Euprymna scolopes
GGAACACATATCAAGGTTATAGTCCTTATTCCGCGGAGTTTCAAAGAATGCAGGGATTCTTCTTTTAAAAGGCAATTAAACTGGTTAGCAAAACATATAGATAGATAAACACATAGATAGATAAACATATAGATAGCGGGGCTAAAAGATTTGCTGGTTTTATCATTTCTGAAATGCATTCCATGATTGTGGTCTAAAAATGCAAATTATTGTTTGTAAAAAGTTTGTATACATTATTTGTTCAAAGTGATCTTTTTAAAAATAGAAGAAGGAGGAGGGGGAAAAAGTAAAATTACGTTATATATATATATAAGAGTAAGTAGTAGTTTGCTTAAAGCATTGTTGTCAAAGGAATATATGGAAGTTTTAAAAGCCAAAAACAATGCGAAGAAAGACCGGAAAAATGGAAGTAAAGAATAGAAAAACAAAAGAAAAAAAAACAAAAACAAAAAAAAAACCAATATATATATATATATATACATATGTATATATAATAAATAATACTTTAAATACAAAAAATACAAAAGATAATACTTTGCAAGGATGCGACTGAGGTAAAATAGTTTCGCTTGTTTTCTTTTCCTTTCCATAATGTTTTATTGTTAAAATGTTTTTTATTCAACAAATCTGAAGTAAGGCTGTTCCTGTGAAAATTTACAAACGACATAATGTTTGAATTTGTCCAAATGGTCTTAAAACAATTTTAACTAACCGTTTTTTGGAGTCTTGGTTTTTGTTAAATCAGTATATATATATATATATATATATATATATATATATATATATATATATATATATATATATATACTAGCAGAGAGATTGCCGCAGGGTTAAATGAGAATAAACGAATGTTTTACACGTAGATTACTGCCATCGCATGAAATCGGCGAAATCGACCATTTTCCGATCAAATCGATTGATTGCCTGCTCTAATCGGGGACGCATCGCAGTACACAGGAAAGAAAGTTTCACTTGTCTCCCTTTACTGACTTAGTCCACAATATATTATAGTCTATATTACAATGTAAAGATCCTACTCTTGATTTATAAAATTAATTTCATATAATGGCTTGAATTAAAACTGAAAATGCAAAAGTCAAGTATCATGGTTCAATTTATCTATTTCGAATCTGCGGAGGTTTTATCATAAGGAGCGGCATATATATTGTTTTTCAAAATATAATTATCCACTGACACGTGTTTCGTCGTCTACGACTCATCAGAGTGGCTGACTCATGCGAGATTCGATATATATATATTTTTTTCAAGTTACCACGATAAAAGGAATAGACACGCAAGTAGGTACTCATTTTAAAAATGTTGGTTGCGTACAGTTCTTTCACCCTCACGTTCGCATACAATTTTATGACAATTCAGCAATTATAATTTTCCATAGACTAGGCTTCATCGGCGCGTAGAAAGAAGACAATTTTCAAATTTCGCAGTCTACAAATAAAACTTTTCTTATCAACAAAGTAGGTATTTATATTTTTATCCACAAAATATACATATAAACTAAATATAAACTATGAAACAGCTCTACAAATTACAGCTAAACATATAAACCTCATGTATATATATGTATATATATATTGCCTATATATATATATATTGCCTATATATGTATATATACAATATATATATATATATATATATATATATAAATAAATATATATGTATACAATATATATATAAAAATATATATTATATTTTCTATATGTATATATATATACATATACATACATATATATATATTATTTTTAAGAGTTTTATTCATATAATATATTTTGCTTGAAACATTATGTTCAAGATAAATACAGGAGAATCATAAGTTAAAACTATACAAAAACAGGAGTTGAGAAAAAGAGTAAAATAGACTGATTTCATTAGTACATTTCACAGAGTTTTCCAGAGACGAGTTTTCCGGAGACGAGTTTTCCCGGGACGAGTTTTCCGGGCACCGTTTTCCTACCTAGCAAAAGGGGACGAGTTCTCCGGGGTCGGGTTCTCCGGGTACAAGTTTTCCGGAGACGAGTTTTCCGGAGACGAGTTTTCCGGGGACGAGTTTTCCTAAATTCATATATATATATATATATATATATATATATATATATATATATATATATGATGAAAATAATGGAAATAGTATTCCAAGAAAATAGAGAAATAAAGAGGAGCAAACCGTATTATGTGTTCATCAATGTTTCGTCTTTATTTCATCCAGAGGAAGTCTCGAAATAAAGACGAAACGTCGATGAACACATAATACGGTTTGTTCCTTTTTATTTCTCTCTCTCTCTCTCTCTCTCTCTCTCTCTCTATATATATATATATATATATATATATATATGTGTGTGTGTTTGTGTGTGTGTGCGCGTGTGTGCGTGTGTTTGTACGATTAATCGGAATTGGGAATCAGAAAAATCGGAACTTTTGTGGGTATCGGAATCGGGGCATTTAGAGCCTCATTTTCGATTCGAAAACGATTCTTTTATTTTTTTTTTTCCTATAAATTATAAAGAAACAAACACAGATGTTCTTATTTATTTACCAGAAGAATATATTTTTTTACACAGGAATCACCACTTTATCAAGGCCAAGAGGCCACTCAAGGATAAGAGTTAAACAGTGTACAGTAGAAATTGGAAAATATAGTAATAATTAGTAATGAAAATTCGGTAAATTTGATAACTTATATGGAACGGTTCATCAAGAACTTATTTACGTTAGACTTGAACACAACCATATTGTAGTCAGCCGAAAAGCAGGAAAACGGAAGACAATTCCACAGGCGTGCAGTTCTAAGAAAGAAGCTTTGTTCATGGGATCTACGTTTAAGTTTAGGCACAGATAAAGAGTGGGGGGAATTATTGATAGTGTTTTCAGCTAGACGAGTGTTTCTTTTGAAAGTTTGGCGAGGGGGGACCATAGACTGAAGCTCAGTCGAACACTTTCCATGAAAATAACGATACATCAGAGACAAACTCGCAACATCTCTTCTGTGAGATAGAGGTTGCAGGGAAGAGAAAAGGACATCTCCTACGAGGCTACGAAGTCTATTTTGAACTCTATCAAGGCAGGACAAGTCATTTCTAGCAGCTTCTGTCCAGATGTGGCAACAGTACTCCATCCTTGGACGTACCTGGCTCTTATATAGATAGAGAATTGCATCAGCAGTGAAATATCTACTGGATCGATAGAAAGATCCCACCATTTTTCCAACGGCCCTGGCAACAGATTTGATGTACGTGTTCAATTTAAGATCAGGAGTAATGGTCAAGCCCAGAAGCTTGTCAAAACTTGAGGCCTCCTGAAAACGAGAGCCATTCATTTCAATTGATGCCAGATGTGGATCAGAATGTTGATGATATAAAGAGAGAAGCTTGGTTTTAGATGCATTAAAAGTAACCAGCCACTCCTTTCCGATTGTACTACGTGCTCAAGATCAGAGCAGAGAGAATCGAAGAGAACTTGGTCGTTTCCTGTCTTAGATGTGCTACCATAAATATTTATTTAAATATGAAAGTAAGTGACACGGCACCAGGATTTCTTGGTCCAATTTAATGTTTTTATTGTTAAATCATGGCAAACCAAGTAAATAATCAAGAGTTCACTAACTTTTATTGCCTTAGGAAACCTTTTGAAATGCTCACACTTTATTTAGCACCTAGGTGATAGAACGCCTCAGAGTTCACGGTTAAATTAAAAGGATCAAGCCGCTCAGGAGCAGTGTTATTTTTAATTTTTCTGACGCCGACCTTGTCTCGTGTTTTCTGGAGTGATCATCTTTGAAATACTCCTATGTTTTATTGCATTTATATATTTATTTTGCCACAAGTGAAACTCGCTTAAAAATCTCATGAGTTAATTAAAACTTGGGATACAGTTCTTAAAAGTATGAACATTAGAGATTTATCAAATTAAATTAAAATAAATTATATGTGCATTTTAACTCATTCCCTCAACGAGATTCTACTTTTTAAAGCGATTAGGTGCGAACACACTGAAAAAGAAAACAAATATTTATTGTAGAATTTAGAGTGGGTCGAGTTGCACATATAAATTTAGCGTAAATGACCCCCCAGATTTCCGGGTCATTCTAATTTTTAGGGCAGTTTAAAAAAATTTTACCGCTAACCTTGGTCTGGGCGACTATGTAATAAAATCACTCCTAATAATTTTATTTTTCGCCTTACGGCACAAACTTAGAGTTAGTCTGACAGTGGTTTCAGCTAGACGGGTGCTCCTCGTGAAAGATTGGCGAGGGGGGACTAGATTGGATCTCAGACAAGCACTTGCCATGGAAGTAACGATAAAACAAAGACAAGCTCGAAACGTCTCTCCTGTGGGAGAGAGGTTGCAGGGAGGAGAAAACGGCATTCCCCACTAAGCCACGAAGCCTATTTTGTACTCTGTCAAGACAGGATAGGCTGTTTTTAGCAGCTCCTGCCCAGATGTGGCAACAGTACTCCATACTTGGACGTACTTGTCTTTTATATAGATAGAGAATTGCATTGAATTGACTATTCTCAATGACATTCTTAATACGAAATTTCCTATCAGGAACATTAACAGGACAAAGATGTTAAAACAAATAAAATTGACCAATCTGTCTGGTCCGAAAGAGCGATAATTTTCCGTTAACTTTATGTGAAAAACCGACATTTGTTGTTTTTTTAATTTTTTTTTTCAGGCCGTTTATACGTAATCGCCTGAAAAAAGAAAAAAATCACATTTTTACAGAATTCTAACGATAACTTTATTTCTTTCACAACAAAATGTTATAATTGCAAATTGGTGATAAAAGAAAACAAGTCACGATAATGTGTTTAAAGTTTTCAAAGTAATCACTTTAAAAAATTTCACCGAAATCTCCTAAAAAAAGTAGAATCCTGTTTTGGGGAATTAACTAATGGTAACTTAAGATCTTAATATACACATTTGCTGCTGCTGCTGCTATTATTATTATTATTATTATTATTATTATTATTATTATTATTATTATATTTTATTTTTTATTTTATTTTATTTTTTTTACTCACTAGGAGTAGTCACACAGGCCAACATCAAAGATTGCTCTTTCGGAACAACTTGTGGTGTTCCCTGGAGTTTGAGTGACAACAAGTCTCCCCAGATTTCCAGTACTTTCCGCGTCTTTCGAAAATCTTTGCAAAAAAAATGCGTTACCGTAATAGCCGCTTACCATTTATTTCTCGTTGGCGGCGACCATTGGTCTTCATTGGAATTTGGGTGGCAATAAGCCCACAGAAGGTCCAAGTACTCTTTGCACTACTCAAGCGGAGGTCTTGCTAGTGCTTTCTCTCCCCGGTTTTCCCATCCTCCTTGACCCTCATTTTCCCGTTTATGATGACACTCACAAAAATTGTGACGGTATCTTAAAATTATACAGTTTCAGCTTTTATGATTCCATGCGATATTGCTTTGCGTTTTGTACCTGTAGCCGTTTCTGTTTTCAGTTTGTATTTGTATGTAGTTTATGTGTAGTTTTAGTTTTCACATTCAAGGTTTTGCTTAGTATTTATGCAGTTTTCATTATTGAAATTCGTTGGATCTTCGTCTGATTCCAATCACTCCCAATCTATTTCCAAACTTTTTCAGTATTGTTCCTAGCGCTAGAACTATTAGGTTAGTGCAAAACAATATAATTTTCTCACATATGTTATTTATATATATGATTTCTGAATTAATTTACTGATATATATAACTAAGTTATATATCATGTTGCAGCGCGTTTTTCGCTCTATTGAATCGCGTTAATCGTTACTGTTCTTTATATCCTTATTCATTTTTGAAGACTTTTGGAAAGCATGGATAAAATGAAATTAGCACAATCAATTATCCCGTGTGTGTGTGTGTGTGGGGGGGTATGTAATAATTTGAAAAGTTACAATTTACAAAAAAAAAAAAAAAGCAACAACACATCTGCAATTAAATATTTGTAAATTTTTAAGGAATCGGTATAGGAATCGGGAATCGTATCGGAATCGAAAATTTATAACGGAAAAACTTTTGATTCATCCGATCACTAATATATATATATATATATATATATATATATATATATATATATATATATATTACCGTCTAATCTGCTTCGTTACACATGTTTCGATCACAGAATCATACCAACGACCAATCCAATAACTTCATCACACTTTACTTTCTGTAAAGTCTGATGAAGTTCTTGGATCAGTGATACGATTCTGTAACCGAAGCATGTGTACCTAAGTCACTAAACATATAAAGCAGTAATATAAAAAATATATATTTGCTCTGCAATAGTATTGAACACTCTCTTCAGGCTTTTAGTAATTACCATTATATATATATATATGGTACGGGCAAAATGAATGATGATGTTCAAAATGCATAAAAATTTTGACCCCTCCCTTTACATAAAAAAATCACTAAAAATCAGGAATTAACCAATTTTAATAAACTTTTCAGTATTTGTCAAATGATGATTGCGGAATATAATGAACTAAACATTTTTATTTAAGTCTTAGTGGAAATGTATTATTTTGTTTAAACAAAAATACCTTTACTAAAGTTATGGGTTTCAGTAGTAAATAAAATACGCAAGAATTTATTTTTGCCTTTTTTTATATATAAATGAAGCATCGTAATTTGTAACAATAAAAATAAAATAAAATAATTTTTATAGGAACATTACGAAAAAAGCCCCTAAATCCGTATTAATGAATTCTATATAACTCGAAGAAAAATGTATTTCTCGAACTACCGATATTGCCATTAAATTAAGCATTGCTTATTTAATATTTTCACACAAAAAAAAATTATAATTGTAAAAAATATTTCTACTTTTTTTTTAATTACGGGTTTCGCATAATTTTTATATGCAAGATTTTAATAATTTCCTTGCTCGCAAGAATGTGAAACTTTCGGCGTAACATATTGTTTATACAATATTGAACAATAATTGAGAAAAAAATTTAATTTAAAAATAGGCACATAGAAAAATAATTTAATTAAAAAATGCAAAAATTAATACAAACGTTCAAAAAAAGGAATGTACTGATGCGCGACCCTGGGGGACCTCCTCCCTTTTAATTATATGACGTCATTTTTACAGTCTTTCTAGTGCCTGAAAAATTGGGCCTTCGTAATTGTCGTGTTTACGAAATTTTAGTTTGTTCACTCAGTTTTGGGCTAATTAATTTATATTTTGCATAAACAAGGTGTTTTTTTTTAATTTAATACAATATCTTAGGACTTTCCTTTACTTATTATCTATGAAATAGACCCAGAAAACTAATATTTATCTTTTAAAGGAGTTTTTGCAATGAATTTATTTAACTTCAAAATTTAGCTGAATTGGGTAGCTCGGCGTGAAAACATTTTCATAACTTTTTTTTTCACGTGTACAAATATTTTTTCCTTTTGGAAATTAAGTTTAGTCCTTAATTTTTCAAATACATTCAAACAGTAGTCGGAAACCTACAAAAAAAATTAAATCGGCTTTTAAAACTATGTCCTCCATTTTGTGCGTCCATTTTTGCCAGTACCTAATATATATATATATATATATATATATATATATATTTTCTTTTGAAAAGGTAACCATTACCATATTGTTCAATTAACGAGAAAAATGGTAGGGTATGTCGGTTGCATGTACAATCTAAGTTGTTGAAAATAGTGTTTTTCTATGGTTTTTAAGGTGAACAGCTGATGACTACGCGACTAAAAATGCAGCAGAAACATAATTTTGGAGACCTGTTAGTCGAAAAAGCAAGAATATTTTAATGGCTACTTTTTTCAAAAGTAATAAATGATCAACTGAGAAAACTTGATATTTAGAATTTGAAAAAAAATATACTACGCTATATATGCTCTAAAAGGGGCATTCATTAAGCGTGGACATTTTCCAAATTTATATTAAAACAAATAATATAAAACTTTTTATTTGTGAATTTTATTAATCCATTACGATTGATATATAAACTGAGTAAGGTTTCAAGTAAATTATTAACATATATATATATATATATATATATATATATATATATATATATATATATATATATATATATATGTGTGTGTGTGTGTGTGTGTGTTACAAATATATGATGGTTCAAAGCTTGACTGTCGCATGGGCGGTCGAGTTTCGATCCTGGCTTGAGGTAGTTTCCTGTCTAGCCACACTGATAAGCTGTGATACATTTATGACGAGTAAATCTTTGTTTGGATGGATGATTAACGACTACGGACATATACTGTCAAGTTAAAATGCAACCTGTTCATTTCAACTTGCCAACAAATTTTTTATAGGATGTCTGCGGATGTAATTGCAAAGCATGCACATGACGAGTAAAATCTGTCTTTGGATGGATGAATAAGGACTACAGACATATACCGGCAAGTTAAAATGTTAATTTCAACTTACCAACATATTTTTGTTTTAGGGTTTCTGCGGATGTAATCGCAAAGCGTGCACAATTCCAATTCAATTCATTTTTTATAGTCGTTTTATATTAAATCTGCCTTACTTATCTCTGGATTGCTACAACGGAAGTGGACGCGTCTGGAACATTAAATGTCTTGGTTTCGCGTCTAGCTTATATTACCCTAATCACTTTTTCTAACTTTTGAAATCAGTATTATATAATAGGTAATGTTCAATAGATTATTGGCTCTGAAATAATAAATACGATATCTGCACGAATTAAAATGTATTTAAGCGTATTTTACGACCTGACAAGGCCGGGTGCCTCCCCACCACCACTACTAGTATATCAATAAAAATGGAGCGCACTAATGCAGGCATTTGCGTGTAAGGAAGCAAATTTTTCTTTCATTGTAATAACTGAAGTTATATACAACGGCAGCTTTCCCATGCTGCTACTATCGCTAATAAAACACAATAACAAAATTACATTAATATTCCAGTGATAAAACACGTACATATTTTCAAGCAGGATCAAACGTCAAACTACCAAAAATACATTTGTGCCAATGCCAAGCCATGCTGATGATTGCTATTTAGCAAAAATGCGCATTAGGGATAACTCTTATGTATGTGAAAAAATGTATATATATATATATATACGTATATATATATATATATATATATATATATATACGTATATATATATATATATATATATATATATATATATATATATATACATGAAATTGGATTTAAACTCTGAAAATTAAAAGTCACAACAGATTTAAATTTCGACAAGGAATATAAATACAAATACAAATAAAAATTAAATTTATTTGTATTTTTTGTCGAAAAAATTAATTTGTTGTACATTTTAAGTTACAGATTTTAAATCCAATTTAATTTAATGAGCTTTTTCATCTGGTTAGGATTGTCATATAAATAGTAATAGTTATACGTGCTTTAAGTTTAGTGAATTATTTAATTTGTAAACTGAAATTTTTTTCTTGATATATCTATATATATATATATATATATATACATATTATTATTAGGTGTGTAAGAAACTGACCTTACGAATGCGTGAAAAAAGTAGTTATAAGCTTGGAAAGACTAGGGGGTCGAATTGAATAATTCGACCACATAGTCTTTCCGAGATTATAACTACTCGAAAATGTAATTCAAACCCTAATTTATTTTTCAATTAAAGAGCAAGGACCAATGTTTCATTTTAGAAAAAACAAAACAAAATAAAAACAACGTGGTTAAAAAAACGTTTTAAACTTCGGACTTTACATGTAAATTTCTAAAAAAAACACTTGTTTTTTTTTGTTTTAAATTTAAATATATTATTTATTGATCTTTTTTCTTTACTTTGTGATATATAAAACTTTGGTGAGTAAATTAATTATTTACTTTTTAATAGACATTTCAAAAGGAGAGTGCGTGAATTAAAAAAAACGTTTATCTAAAATATTATATTCGGTTTATCGGAAAGAGCATAGAATTTCACATTGCCTCTTAAAATATCGTAAAAATAGAATCAATAGAAAAATTTTGATAGATTTTTAAAGTTTAAAACTTGAAAAATACTTAACTCGTAAAATTCAATTGATTTCATTACTGTGTTTAAAGAAATAATATTTCTATTACTTTTTATACAACTTTAATAGTTTATTTTGGAAGTATAATCCATAAAGAATATAAACAACCCACTTTTAAAAGAGAAATTACGAGTTTTTTTTTAAATATTTTATTCGCAGTTTCGTATTAGAGGTGTCAAAAATTTCCCAAAAGTTCTGACACACCTATTATATTATTAATATAAATATTTCATCCCGTTAAAACACGACTTAATGCAGGTATTTGCATCCGAGGAAGTAACCTCTTTATCATTTTCGTTAGTGAATTTGAATACTATGGCGCACTTACTAATAAAGCACAATAATAAAATTAACCCTCTTTAAGCATACTTAAGGATGTGCGCTGCGTGAGAAGTATAAACTAAAGGGCAGTCAATTAGTTTTTATGCAACGTTAACGGCTTTCGTCGTTTGAACAGTTTGGGTTGTCTTATGTCTGCGTTCGAATCATCTATTTCGTTCATTCAGTTGTTTTGTGATCCGAAGGTAGAGTTTTAATACATGGAGTCAAATGTTGTTTGGTGGTTGTGTTCGAATTTGTCGAATCTCACGAATCTCCGAACCGACAGAAATTGACATCCTACATTGATGATTACATAAGCATGAAACACTCTTGTCAGTTTTGATAAAAGAATAATCATTATTTAATTATAATTATATATCTATACGAGGTGCTATAAATAAGTTTCCATACTTTTTGTACGGCCATTTAAAATTGTCGTAGACTTTTTAAAATTTAGTATGTTATTGCTATATATCTTACGACATTACTGACAGTGTTTGTGATTTAAACTTCAAATGAAGCAGGAATTGGAATACACCCTACTAAAGACTGATTGTCACAGCTGGTGATTTTCCAAAATGCAATCTGGATGTGAGGACATTTCAGAGGAACGATATTCTGTAAATTTCTGCTTTAAACTTGGCACAATGCAACAGAAACACATGGAATCCTTCGGAGTTGCGGACAATCTTGCTTGAATCAAACATCAGTTTTCTCGGTGGCTTAATAGATTCAAGAATCGCAGGCAGTCTGTGAGAGATGATGAAACGCGTGGGAGGAATAAGGAAGTCAGAAGACTAATTGGGCTAATAAAGAATTTCATGTCTCTAGAAATAATAAGTGCACAGATTGGTGTCAGTGTGGGAACTGTGAACACAGTTATTTGCATGGAACTTAATATGCGGAAGGTTTTCGTGAAGTTTGTCCCAAATGGGTCTAAAAGAAAACCTGAAAAAAAAAGACGTTGAGATAGGGCATCAGGACACTTTCCCTATTTTCCATCCCTTGCTCCTCATAACTTTTGGTTATTCCCTAAGCTCAAGGAAAACCTTAGAGACTATCGTTTTGAGACAATTGAGGAAATGAGAAAGGGTGTGATGAGGTCGAAGGTCATTGACACATTCAGACAAGAGGAGTTCCATGAGGCGTTACAGAAGTTGTTGGAATGATACAAGTGCAATACAGTTGGGGGAGATTACTTCGAATGGAACTAAAGTTGCATGTGTGTACTATAAATAAAAGTGACCGTACGAAAAAGTCTGGAAACTTATTGAAGGCACCTCGTATGTAGATATATAAGTAGATTGATAGATAAAGAGATAGATAGATGAGTAGATGGATAGCGATTGCATCCACACACTGGACGACACATTGAATATGTACGCAGTTTTGATTTGCGATCATTGCACTAAACATATATCTATTTATATACTTGTGAGTCGGCTATAATGAAGTAAGAAATCCAGTTCAAATCGGTTTTATATCTTTGTTTACATTAACGTGGCTTTGTTTGGGAATTTTATCAGAGGTGTGATTATTTTTCCGTTTTTATTGTTTCAATTTCTGTCATGATGTGCGTGCAATTTTTTGTACATTTGTTATTTTCTTCAACATTTACCGTCGCAAAAATGTTGGTATTTATTCCCTTTTTATCTATTCGACTTTATTATTGTTTTTTTTTATTTATTTATATTCAACTATTTTTTTGTTAATATATCCATGTTTTTAGCCTTTGATTTTATTCGTTTTATAAGTGACGTAGTATGCACTCATTTTCGTGTTTGTATTTCGAGATATGTTCTGAATATTTGGTTAGGAATGCATTTGTTTGGCGTTATTTCTCCCCCCCCTTATTTATACAATTTTAGAACGTTTTGTTCTTGTTCTTTGTTGGTGCAACTTTTATAATTTTCAACGTGATTTTTATGTCTTTTGTTGGGAAATTTCAGACCCCGTGAATCTGTAATGCATTGCTTTGTTTATGAGTTCTGTTTTTGAATGCTGTTTCCAAAAGCAAGCGGACAACATCAAATCTGTATCTATATTCGATGATAAGATAGTCAAACATGCACTAATTGTCTGTGTATGGTGAGTTTTCGTGGGTAATGCTTTGGCTTTTTTAAAATCTTTATTTTTAACTCTATTTTATTGATATGTACCCTGTAGTATACATGGTTTTTCTAGTAGAAGATAATCTATCTATATATCTATAAAAGTGTCATAATGGGAGTTAAAGTTAAAAAAAATTGACCGCTTATTTTTTTTGCTCAACATACACCTCCAAATACCCGGGCAACGCTGGGCACCCATGCTAGTATCTCTATAAAAGTGAAAGTGTCTGTATGTGTGTGTGTCTGTGTATCTGTGTGTCTGTGTGTACACTTCCTTACGCAATAATTCTGTCAATTTTTAGTCTACAGATTCGAAATTTTATATACAGAGTACTGAGATTTGGGAAAATCGACGTGATCGGTTTTCGGCCAGAAATTTGGCGATTAAGGAGTCGAAGTTCAACGATTTGACCTTTGAGAACTCTACCAAACTCCTCCGACAATTTTGGGTCTAAACACTTGAAATTTTAGATATAGATTACTTGGACATGGATCTAACTTAATAACTTCATTTGAATAAAAAATAATAAATTTGAAGGGGTCATAATAGGGATCAAAGTTTAAAAAATTTTACCCTTTTTTTTGCTCGACATACACCTCCAAATACCCGGGAAACGCCGGGCTGAAATGCTGGTATATCTATAAAAGTGAAAATATCTCTCTATCTGTCTGTCTGTGTGTCTGTGTACATTTTTCTACCAAATAACTCTGTCAATTTTCGGTCTACAGACTCGAAATTTGGCATGAGGGGCATTGAGATTTGGGAAAATCTTTTCAATCGGTTTTCGGCCAGAAATTTTGAGGTTAAGGGGTAAAATTTCAACGATTTGACCTTTGAAAAATCTACCAAACTCCTCCGTCAATTTTGGATCTCAACACTTGAAATTTTAGATATAGATTACTTGGACAGGGATCTAACTTTCGAATTCTATTTGAGCCCCCAAAATAAATGCTAAGGGGTCAAAATTGGGGTCAAAGTTAAACAAAAATTTACGTCTGCGTTCTCTACCAACTTTTCTCTATGGTAGTTACGGAAGACTGCAAGACATTACCGTACATATTCGCACTTTTTAATACATACATAAGCACGTAAAATTATGAACAGTACATAGGGCCCGAGCAAAGCCGGGCGGAATTGCCAGTATATTTCAGTATTTACTTTAAAAGTGCTCGATGTGTAAGTGCAGCTGTGTAGAAAGTTTTAAAACATGTATACTGCCATTAAACTAAACAGCATTTTTCATGTTTCATTCTGTTAGGAATTCGTCACGCTATTGTATAGAATCGATGTTGCTTCGTGTATTTTTATATTCCGCTGGCTTGCTAGTCAGCCAATCAGATACTTTTTTATTTACACACCGATTCATCGTAGTCAATGGGCGCGGGTTGATCATGCAATGATTAACTTTACATCTAATTCACCTGTTTCTTTATTTTTTAAAAAATTTTGCGGGATCAGGTTTCTCTTTTTTGTGTTGGGAAGTGGTATATTATTAGGATGTTTTTAAAATTATATTCTATAGTAGTGTATTTGTTTATGCATTTATTCATTAATCAATTATTAATTATTATTATTAATAATCGTATTATCGTAGTTGCTATAATTATTTATTCATTTTTGTGTTGCTGTCCTCAAATAAAATTTGATTTGTGTATACCTACGTTCCCTACTTCAAGTCTGCACTTTAATAGATTATCGGGCTCTTTATGTTTATGATAGCTAGTTTCTCATCCAGGCATAGTCTACACGGTTCGTCGAAGGAGCTCTCATTGGTGGTTCATTAATATTGTATTTCTCGTTCATGAATTTACTCCTCTTGTTATATTGTCTGCTTTTAACTCACAGGAAGATCATTCTTGCATAATATACTCTGTTATTCAGGTTTTCATAAACAATATTGTTGCTTAGTAGATAATTATTTTGATTCGTTATTTATTTTGTGGCAAACAGAGTTTTTACATTCTGCAGTTAATATTTTTTGTTGATTGGTAGTGTTTTTATTTCTACAGAGTGACACAAATGGATCGGCCATCAACTAAACTGGAATTACTTTGCAAATAATTAATCAATTCTTTATATTTTTCGGATTTGCCAAGAAGAATTTATTTTTTAAGAGTTTACCAGATCTGACTTTCGAGATGCCATCGAGTACACAAAAAAGACATTTACAGTTGTGACATATTTTCGACTTAAGACTATCTACGCAGCTCAACTGTAATTAAAAAAACGGTTCGGGTCGGTCAACAAATACAGAACCCATGGACGGCGGTGCATAACCTTTACTGTAAAGACACTAACCGACAATTATCATTTGTGTTATTCTAGTTGCTATGATTATTTATTCATTGTTGTGTGTTGTTATCCATAAGTAACTTTACTGCAGTAAGAAACTCTGATCTTATTTGAAGCCCATTTTGAGCAGGAATGAAACAGAGTCTTTGTAGTACAGATGTGAAATTTTAGAGATGTTTGCTGCATAAGTTTGACCTAATATTGCTGAAGTTTTGTGTCGATCTAAAAATGATTTTGGAAGTTATTCTATTTTTGGCGATGACCGTTTTTTTTTGTCATCCTCAAATACGATTTTTATCATTACTGTTTCTAGTTATATTTTATTCTCTCTTATTGTGTGTTTGTGTCTGTTATGATGGTCAACTTATTCTTATTAATTATTGCCTTATTTTATTTTTTTATTGCTCTTTAAATATGTTATTTAATTACCATCTCTAAGTTTATGCAACAACTGTAGGACAATTTTGCTTTTATTAACAAAGATTTTTGTTTACTACGAGAAATCAATAAGATTTAAGAATTTAAAATTTAAGAATTTTCTTAAACTATTTTGTAAGAGGGCGTATACAATTATACTTCTTTTTCGTTAGTCTAACATCACGAGTGCATTTGAGAAATTATTACTGCACGAGCAGAATGACCGGCGTACAAAATGAACAGTAGCTCCTTTGATGAGATAAGAAAGGGTTCGATATGAATATTTTTGTTTAGAGCAAAATGAAACCATACTAGTTGACTATTGAATTTTAAAGTTTAAGTCATACCACTAAAACCACTAATAAATTCTCTACCGTGCAATGTAGACTACAATATATTGTAAACTAAGTTAATACAGGGACGCATGCAAAGCTTCTTCCCGGTGCACTGCGGTGTTAATAAAACAGTTTTGGATACTCATGCTGGCACCAGTGCAAGGCTATTTCCGGGAGTCTGCTTATTTACTCAGTGTAATCCAACCGCCTAAGCGATGTATTTTCAGCTATGCTCTTTTTTCAGCAAACAGACATATTTTCGACCTTCTGCGTCTTGCAGTTGAATTTGCCACCAACCATAGGACTAACTGGATATCTATGTCAGTTAGGCAGTTACAATTCCCCCCTGACAGAATGTATATCCAGTGCCCCAGGCACGATATTCAACACTTTATTAAAAAGAAAGTCAGGAATTGTTAATTTCTTCGTCTTCAAGTTGGAATTTGATATTAATTGAAGCAAATATAAAGTTGCCAGAGATCATACAACTATGAATATTATAGTTTAAGTGATAGGTGAACGTCGATTTAATCTCTACAATTATTTAAATGCAACTTTGTCTCCGTGTGAGTTGTTTCTTATAGACTCCGAAATGAATAAACAGATTTTCTTTAAAATTTACAGAACTTTAGTGTATACACCTGGGGGTGATTTTAATTAAGTTTTGTCTCAGAATACCCCCGATAATTACCGATACTCGAAACCGTTATTTTAATTTATCTATGATTGGTAACGTGATTTCTTCCATGTCATCGTTTAGCAACAATGATAGAACAACAGGCCGTGACAATTCTACTGTTTGTACGTAGATAGCTTGTTTTTTGTTGTTTTTTTTATTTTTTCATGATGTGGTTTGAAGGTTCAAACTCCGCACGTGAAGTTCTTTTTTTTCATCAGCTGCAAGGAATTTTGTAAGACTTGAAAATTTACGTGTGTTCTTTTTTTGGTTCATTGTTCATAAAATGATCTCTAGGTTCAAACCTCGCATGTAGATTTCTTATGTCGTTTTGTAAACTGGAAAGAAGTTTATATTAAATAATTTTATAAAAGGAACAGTAGCTTCTCTAGAATTCAATATAGACTGACACATATTTTGGACTACGTTACTGCATGGAGGCATGTGAAGCTTCCCCCCCCCCCCCGGGCAATTTCACAAATTTCGATAAAAATAAAATATAGGAGTGTGAAATATTCATTGATCATTATTCAATCCTGTGCAATGCTGGGCCTCCCTGCTAGTAACAAATAATATTAATGAGCATGTATATACAAGGTGGAACGATAAAATTGTCGCCCTAGTAAATACATGATTCTATTTCTGTGTACAAATCCCAAGAGCGAAATGAACCTTTTATCATGTCTGAAAGTGGCACAATGTTCAACGAGCGAGATCGGAGATACAACGCTGTACAATTCATGCTCTCTACACAGATCAACGAAGGTTCCGGTCACGGTTATAGTCTTTGGAGTAATTTCAAGTGAGAGCCACATCATGCCACCTCACATCTTTGAAATCGGCTTTTAAGTCAACACCAAAATGAACCTGGATGTGCTGAAGAGTATGGTGATACCCCGGCGCAATAAGGTGGCCGCTGGCAAACAATGTTTGCGACAGCAGGACTCTGCGCCTGTCCACAATCCCAAAACCCCAGGCTTGACTTCAGAAGGATTTTTTTTTACACAGGCATCACCACTTTATCAAGGCCAAGAGACAACTAAAGGATAATGGTTAAAGAGTGTACAGTAGAAATTGGGCAATATAGTAATCATTAGTAATGGAAATTCGGTAAGTTTGTTAACTGGAACGGCTCATCAAGAACTTATTTACGTTAGACTTGAAACAACCATATTGTATCAGCCGGAAAGCAGGAAAACGGAAGACAATTCCACAGGCGTGCAGTTCTAAGAAAGAAGCTTTGTTCATGGAATCTACGTTTAGATTTAGGCACAGATAAAGAGTGGAGGGAATTATTGATAGTGTTTTCAGCTAGACGAGTGTTTCTTGTGAAAGTTTGGCAAGGGGGGACCATAGACTGAAGCTCAGTCGAACACTTTCCATGAAAATAACGATACATCAGAGACAAACTCACAACATCTCTTCTGTGAGATAGAGGTTGCAGGGAAGAGAAAAGGACATCTCCTACGAGGCTACGAAGTCTATTTTGAACTCTATCAAGTCAGGACAAGTCCTTTCTAGCAGCCCCTGCCCAGATGTCGCAACAGTATTCCATCCTTGGACGTACCTGGCTCTTATATAGATAGAGCATTGCACCAGCAGTGAGATATCTACCGGATCGATAGAAAGATCCCACCATTTTTCCAGCGGCCTTGGCAACAGATTTGATGTACGTGTTCCATTTAAGATCAGGAGTAATGATCAAGCCCAGAAGCTTGTCAAAACTTGAGGCCTCCTGAAGACGAGAGCCATTCATTTCAATTGATGCCAGATGTCGATCAGAATGTTGATGATGTAAAGAGAGAAGCTTGGTTTTAGATGCATTAAAAATAACCAGCCACTCCTTTCCCGATTGTACTACGTGCGCAAGATCAGAGGAGAGAGAATCGAAGAGAACTTGGTTGTTTACTGTCTTAGATGTGCTACCATAAATGGTAGTGTCGTCAGCATAAATGTCTACAAATTATGTAAGGATGTGATTTGTAAGATCATTAATGTTGATCAGGAAAAGAGTTGGGCTCAGGATGGACCCCTCAGGGACACCAGCATTAACACTGTGAGCTTCTGATTTTTTCCCCTCAACTACTACTCTTAAGAACCTATCAGAAAGAAATGATTTCATAATTGAGAAGACATTTCCAGCTATAACATAGCTAGAGATCTTGTGAAGTAAACTTTTATGCCATACCCTATCAAAGGCCTTAGATATGTCAAGAGCAATTGCCCTAGAAAGGTTGCCTCCATCGAGAAATTTGCTAATCCTATGAGATATAACTGTAAGCACATCTGCTGTAGATCTAGCAGAACGGAAACCATATTGAGTGTCAGTAAGAAGATTATTTTTGTTGAGATGGTTGATTACTTCTGTATTAACACAGATACCAGCAACTTACTCATGACGCACAAGAGACTTATTGGCCTGTACTAAGAGGGGGATGAGCCATCACCTGAATTCTTAAATACAGGGCATACTGATGAAATTTTCCAGAGAGATGGGAAGCTATTCTCCTTAATACAACGTTTAAACAGTTTTGTAAATATGAGCGCTAGTTCAGGTTGAAGTTTTTTGAGTACTATAATTGGAATACCATCCGGGCCAGTTGCTTTACTGGAATCAAGGTTTTTGATTAGCTTGGCAACATCACGCACAGATATATGTATATCACATAGCGTGTTTTCTGATACAGGAGGAAATATTGGGGGTTGGCGGCCTTGGTCGCAAAGGGTAGAATTAGCTGCAAAGTTCTTGGCTTTGTCTGATGCTGACGAGATTACTTCTGGTCCATTGATGATAGTTGGGATAGAGCACACGCTTCTGTTCAGGATTCTGTTTGCTATTTGCCAAAACTGGTGTGAACCAAGCCGCTGCTCAGCTACTTTGGACTTAACGGATTGAGCATACAACTCTCTTGCGTTCTTTATTACTTTCTTACAATGGTTTCTGGCAGTCCTGAAAGTGGCTTTAGTTTCCATACATCTATTACGTTGGAAGCAGTGGAAAAAGTGATTTCTGTGTGCAATGGCAGCAGCACATTCTGGAGAGAACCATGGCTGGCTGTTAGGTTTTTGCTGGAACTTCTTCGAGGGTATGAAACGGTCTATACCTACAATTAACCATTCCGTCAGGTCTGATACTATAGAAGACACATCCTTTTTAAACATGGAACGCAGAGGTAGATCCGATATAAATGTACGGAAGCTATCCCAGTCAGCCTTAGTGTATCGATATACTGTACGATGGAGAGGTATGTCTGGGGACTTATTACATTTCATTTTTATCTTAATTGATACAATAGAGTGGTCGGAATATCCAAGAGGAGACAGAGCAGAAACTGAACATAGTTCAGGGCAAGTTGTGAGAAAAAGGTCTAGTAGGCTCGCATACTGGCCGTCATTGTCGGGCATACGGGTGGGTTCATGAACAATCTGAGTGAGGTCATAAGCAATGGAGAAATCATGACAGAACCCCCCCCCTCATCATCGGTCTTGTTTGAGTGGATCAACCATTCCACGTTGTGAACATTGAAGTCTCCACAAACGTGAATATTAGCTGAAGGATAACCAGATAGGACTTGGTCAATTTTCTCGGATATGCTTTTAAAGATAGTAACTCCGCTGTTGTGAGGACGATAGAGAGTAAATATAAATACAGTAGTGTGAGCTAAAGCAACCGGGAAGCACATATAGTGTAAGTTAGGATCTTCCCTGGAGATGTCCCTACCACATGGAAAGCCATCTTTAATATAGGCACATATTCCATGCCCATGGCGATCTTGGGGGTCAGATTTAGAAGTTAAGTTAGAGTATCCTTTAATTGTGAACTCTTCTAGGGAAATAGCCTGTCCAACGCCAATTTCGCTTAAAAATAAAAGGTCTGGTTTAGTCTCCTGTAATTGGGTTTCAACCTCTGGAAGGTTAGAACGTAAACCCCTGGTGTTGGAGGAGGAGGCATGGTAGTAGGGGTCTACGTTGGAGAACCGGGTTTAATCGTGTATTTTTAGGTCGTGCTACGACTATTTAAAAACGCTACTTAAAAGTAATATTAAGCTGGTGTAATGGTTATCGTATTGACTCACTGTCTTTAGGTTTTGGTTCGGATCTGAACTTAAGTATTTCTTCCTATAAGAAGTGAGATGTTTAAAAAACATAATCCTCGTATGCACATGTCTCAGTTTCTGTCCGTTTTTTTTTGTACTTCATTATTTTTAAAAGTGAGAATGCGTGTGTGTGTGTGAGAGAGAGAGAGAGAGAAAGAGAGAGAGATAAAGAGCACTTCTTAACTTATATATACTCAACGAATTTTTATCTATAAACTTAAAATTCGGTATATAGGTTATTAAGACATGTGGAAAATGTTTTCAATCTGTTTTCATCCGGAAAAGTCTGCTAAGGGGCCAAAATTGAAAAATTGGCCCGTAGGGTAACCACCGAATTTTTATGTATGTTCAACTGTTTTACGTCTGTGCATGAACGGTCGTGAACTGTCACTTATTCCACAGCTTAAGTATGAGTTGGTTTGAAAACACTTTCGAAAACCAAGTCAAGCTGGTATAATGGTTATCGAACTTGACTCATCATCATTAGATTTTGATTTCGACCTCAACTTGAATATTTCTTGAGAATGACATAATATTCGCATGCATGTGTTTCGGTTTTGTCCGTTTTTTTTTTTCATTTTCTTTTTAAATGTAACATTACGCTTAATACTTACAGTATTTCTGTTTATAATAAATAAACATTTTGCTTTAATTAAAATAAATATATAATTAAATATTGAATAATTAAATATCTATGCTAGTATTTTTTTTGCTTACAAAAAGTGAACCGTTTAGAAAAACGTTATAATCGCATGCACATGGCTTAGTTTCTGTCTGTTTTTTTTTTTTTTTTTTTTTTTACTTCATTTCATTTAATAGAATTTAACGTTACGTTTAATAACTACAGTATTTCTGTTTATAATCAATAAAAATTCTACATTTATTAAAATATAATAGTTACATGTATTTTACGACCGGGCAAAGCCGGGCTGCTTGCTAGTCTATATATCGCGCGGGCGTATGTATGTGTGTGAGATCACTTCTCATTCATTATACTTAACAAAGTTTTGGTCTACTGATTTGAAATTTGGTGTATAGGGTACTCAGACACGCGGACAAGTTTTTAACTGGTTTTCACCAGGAAAAAAAAGGTCTGCTAAGGGGTAAAAATTGAGAATCTGGTTCGGAGGGGTCATTGGAGTTTTATCTGTTTGTCAACTGCTTCATGAATGCGCATGCGTGAATCGTTTACATGACGAATTACTTATGTTAAGAATAAGTAGGTTTGAAAACACTTATAAAAGATTGTGTCAAGCTGGCCTAACGGTTATCGGACTTGACTTTAGGTTTTGGTTTTGATTTAAGCTCCTGTATTTTTTTTTACTTACAAGATGTGAATTGTTGCGACAAAACGAAATAATCGCATTCACATGTCTAAGTTTCTTTCGTTTTTTTTTCTACTTAATTTTTTAAAGAATTTAACGTTACGTTTAATACCTACGGTATTTCTGTTTATAATAAATAAGGATTCCGCATTCATTAAACTCTAATATTTCTACATATTTTACAACCGGGCAACGCCGGACGGTCTGTTAGTATTGAAAAAAAGTTGCTTAATGTTAATATAGAAATCTGTTCTAATGCAGAGAGTGGTCCGCGCTATCTTTTAAATCGTATTTCCACCTTTAATTAAAGTTTTATATGTTTTTTATTCAAATGTAAGGTTAAAGTACAGAATAGTCACAAAACATCCTCTCCTCCCCATGTTAAGAATAGCTTTTTAAATAATAACGTTAATTTTTTTTTTAAATATTAACGTTAAATTTTAAATAATAACGTTATAATTTCAGCATGGATCACTCTCTGAATGAGTACCTAGAAATCTCTATTTAATTAACTTTCATCCAAGAAATACTGCAAGATTGGTTTCCACAAGAAAAGCGATGGAGAATATCACGATTTAGCTGAAAAGGACAACATTTTTCCCGCGGACTAAATTGACATGAACAGTTACAAGCATTGAAACACGACTCCCAGTTTATCAAATGTCTATGAGAAAAAAAAGTGATTCAGTTAATTCAGGACGCATTACTGATTCCTAATCTCGACTCGGATTACAATTATCAGGATTTCTTAATCATGTGTCAAACCAAATCTTTATTCACGCTTTAAACGTAACTTTTTTATGAATAAAGTGTAAGCACACACACACACACACGCCCCCCCACACACGCACACACATATATACATGCACACACACACATATATATATACACACATATATATATACACACACATATATATACACACATATATATATACACACACATATATATATACACGCACACAGATATATACACACACGCGGGCACACATATATACACGCACACACACATATATATACACACATATATATATACACACATATATATACACGCACACAGATATACACACACACACGCGGGCACACACACACATATATATATATATACACATATATATACACACACATATATATACACCCACACAGATATATACACACGCATACATACACATATATATATATATGTATATATATTATATATTAGTGTTGGGACGATTAATCGGAATCAGAATCTGGAATCGGAACAATCGCAAGATTTGGGGGTATCGGAATCGAAAAAAAAAATTGGTGCCTATTTTCCGATGCCAAAACGATTCTTTTTAATTGTCTTTCTTTTTATTTGTTTTTGTTTAAACCAAAATCTTCCATTGCTGGTAATAATGATAAAAGAATAAATATTTATTGATTTTAAAATACCAGCGAAAATAAAATCGATAGATCACTATCCGCAAGTGTATTTTGACTTTTAGGAAAATATCTGCATATTTAACATGTGTTTTCATGAAAAGCAGGGGAAAATAACAATTTTATAGTTAAATAATTAGAGATTCATAAAGAATCAGAATCGTAATCAGTAATTGTATATGAATCGGAAAAAAATATTGGAATCGCTCCATCACTAATATATATATATATATATATATATATATATATATATATATATATATATATATATGAGAAGTTATAAACCATTAAGGCCTTATTTAAAAATAATTTTACCCCCACTAAAAAAACCCTACTATTTATAATGATCCAAGTACAGTAAATGAAATATACAGGATGAAATTATAAATTTGTTGCCTTAATGCAAACAACACTACAGCTTTATTTAAAAAATTCTATGGAAAATTTAATACATGAAACTTGATTATATAGTAGAGCTGATATATATTAAATTGAGCTACCTTCAGCCTCAATCGCCGCCTCGATACGGGTCCAGAACTGGGAACATACTTTTTCCACAAGCGCCAGCGGGAACTCGGCGAATACTCGGCGGATGGCGGCAATCAGACTGACTTTGGTGTTTGGAGAGGTCATGTTGATGATATTTTCGACGTTTGACCAAACGAAGTAGTCCAGCGGATTAAGGTCGGTGGAGGAGGGGGGCATGAGAGAAGGGTACAACGTCGTAGCACTTCTTCTGAAGTCAAGCCTAGGTGTCTTTAGACTTGTGGACCGGCACCGAATCCTGATGCCACACCTATGGTCTGTCATCGGCCACCTGATTGCACCAAGGGATAACCACACTATTCAGTGTATCCAGGAACATTTTGGTTTTGACTTTCAAGCCGATTTCGAAAACGTGAGGTTCCATGATGTGTCCTTCACTTGAAATCACACCAAAACCATAACCGTGGCCGAAA
Source organism: Euprymna scolopes (assembly GCF_053919585.1). Lineage (NCBI taxonomy): Eukaryota > Metazoa > Mollusca > Cephalopoda > Sepiida > Sepiolidae > Euprymna > Euprymna scolopes. Next base: position 27,438,139 of record NC_136506.1, read on the forward strand.
ATTTCATTGAGCTGTGCCCTCAAGCGTTGAACCGTTTTGATGTACATTTCAAGAGTGTTGTTGTACTTTGAAAGCATGTGTTGTACAGTGTCGTATCTCCGATCTCGCTCGTTGAACCTTGTGTACCTTTCAGACATGATAGAAAGCTCCTATTGCTCTTCTGATTTGTACACAACTGGCCAACTAGTAGATGGCCAGTACCCGTTTTCATCAAACGGAAATGGAATTATGTCGTCTCTTCTATGGAGACAGCTTTTATGAAACTATATTCCCCGTCTTGGAGCTGCACAGTTGGCTTGGTCACTACATTTTGCTATAATGTGTCTGTTATCTTCAACGGACCTTAAGAGACAAAATCTCTTGAACCAATTCTCGTCCGCTCTTTAACTCGACCAATCTCTGACTGACTAACACGTATATATATAAAAAAAGCCCTTGTTCGTTCAACTCTCTAAAGTAAGAACTCACTTTATCTTTATTCTAAGTAACGTTTTGTTGATCTATGTACATTCAAATTTATTTTAGGCATCACCACTTAGCAAGACTCAGAAGCCACTCGAAGATAAGGGTTAAAGAGTGTACATTAGTCGATTGGACAATATAGTAATCACTAGTAATGGGAATTCAGTAAATGTTTTAGATTTAGTGGAACATCTTATCAAGAACTTGTTTACGTTGGACTTGAAGACAACCGTATTGTAGTCAGCTGGAAAACAGGCAAACGGAAGACAGTGTTACAGGCGTGCAGTTTTAAGAAAGAAACTTTGTTCATGGAATCTACGTTAATATTCAGGCACAGAGAGTTGGGGAAATTATTGATAGTGTTATCAGCTAGATGAGTGTTTCTAGTGAACGTTTGGCGAGGGACGACTATAGATTGGAGCTCAGACGGGCGCAGAGACAGATTCGCACCATCCCTTTGTGAGAAAGTGGTTGCAGGGAAGAGAAAAAGGGCATCCCCTACTAGGCTACGGAGTCTATTTTGAACTATATCGAGGCAGGGTCCTGGATATGACCTTAAACTATATCCAGTGGTGAGGCCTCAGCTTGCGGGCTTTGGGAAGTGTGGACCCCCCTTTAATTGCCATTGCTCCCAGGTTCACTCTGACCCGGAGTGGTAGTACCTGTTAGGGTCCCAACTATGGGTTAAATTGAAATCGACTTGAAAACAACAAATATATTCTATTAACAATTTTTTTCTTCAAAATCTTTGGATTCTGCATTAAATAACCTGAAAAGAGTTGATAAGCCGTAAAACAAAAACAACCAACCAACCATCTGTCGAGGCAGGACAAGTCCTTTCTAGCAGCTGTTGCACAGATTTGGCAGCAGTATTCCATCCTTGGACGTACCTGGCTCTTATATCGATAAAGTATTGTATCAGCAGTGGGGTATCTAATGGATCGATAGAAGGATCCCACATATATCACATAACACATTTTTATAAAACATAAATGTAATATATGTCCGATAAAACATATTGGAAAAAATTAGATATGAGAGAATGAAAATGTTTCATAGAAGCAGTTTCAAATAAACTACATTGATTGCATCAATTTAATTATATTAATAAACATACTCTTATAACAATAACATAAAACTATTAAGTACTACAGTAAAGCATTAATATAATATTCAAAATACTAGCGGGGGTACCCGGCGTTGCCCGAGTGTTTGTAGGTGTGTGTGTAAGGGATGGCGTTAAAGTAAAGAATAAGCGAAGTAATAACCCTGTTTAAATATTAAAAAACGATGTTAAACTTCTATAAAAAAAATCGGGAAGACCAAAAAAAAAAAAAGAAAAAAAGCGAACAAACGTAAAATTTCTTTAAAAAAGAAATCTGAAAAACAAAAATAAAAAAACTCAGCGAAATAAAGCGAAAAAAATGGCATAAATAACCCTCTGATTCGGTTAAATCCATGGTGCGTTTCACCCAGTAGAAAGCATAGAACAAAAAGGCATTCAAATTCCATTCCAGTTTTTTAAGCAACCAGAAAGCGAAATAAAGCGAAAAAAATGGCATAAATAACCCTTCGATCCGGTTAAGTCCATGGTGCGTTTCACCAGTAAAAAGCATAGAAAGGAACGTTAAAATTCCATTCCTGTTTTTTAAGCAACTACTAAGCGAAATAAAGCGAAAAAAAATGGCATAAATAACTCTTCGATTCGGTTAAGTCCATGGTGCAAGTGAAAAGCATAGAACGAAAAGGAACGTTAAAATTCCATTCCATTTTTTAAGCAACTACGAAGTAAAGAAAACCAAAACCGGCGTTACTTCGTTACTGTCCCTTGTGAACGATCCGGAAACGGTGTAAGTGGTGACAGGGGAAGGAGGAATTTATTAGAGAGAAAACATTTTACTACTTCCATTGATTTTAACCGATTGTGGCATTGAACTCTCAATAGAAAAAATATAGGAATCTACGATTATCGAGGAAGTGGAATGGTAATATGCGTATAACACACCTCAGATATTGTGCTGCAGTTTGTGTATATTACATTTTCATGAAATATCTTGATTATTAATCCTATTAAGGTCAAAAGCATAGGGGAGAAACGAGTTCATTATATATATATATATATATATATATATATATATATAGGGACTATTTAAATTAAAATTTAAATACAAGTAATTTCAAATTCATTAAGCTTATTACATAATTTTGCTAATTTAATCAACAACTACTTTTAGGGCAATAACATTAATATATCTAATATAACAGTGTAGTTATAATATAATATTAAATATATTATTGAAAGGAAATAAAAACCATTTAAAATAATTTAAAAATATTACATAATTGAATTCAATTAATAAAAAAAAACTATGTTAACACAATATCATTAATATATTTAATACAACAGTGTAGTTATAATATTACATTTCAATATATTATCGAATAGAAAGTTTAAATAAACACCATTTTAAATTAATTAAACTTATTATATAATTTCATTCATTTAATTAAAAACTATGCCAATACAATAACGTAAATATATTTAATACAACAGTGTAGTTATAATATTCAATATTCACTATTACATTGAAAAAATTTAAATAGAAGAAATTTCAAATTAGCTAAACTCATTACATAAATTTAATTTTATTAATAAAAAAAACTATTCTTAGTGCCATAAGATGAATATATTTAATACAATTGTGTAGTTATAATATAATATTCTATAAACTATTGAAATTTAAATTTTAAATAGAAACAATTTCAAATTAACGAAACTTATTACATAAATTTAACTTTATTATTAAACAACTATTCTTAGTGCCATAGCATGAATATAGTTAATATAACAGTGTAGTTATAATATAATATTCAATATATTATTGAAAAAAATATTTTTAAGAAGCAATTTCAAGTTAATTAAACTTATTACATAAATTTAATTTTATTAATAAACAACTATTCTATGCGCCATAGCATAAATATAGTAAATACAACAGTGTAGTTATAATATACTATCTCATATATTATGCATCATGATAATATTACTTAGTTAAGGAAACGGTGTAGTCATTATATGTTAGAGCTTTAGTTTCAAGTATTTACCAAAACGTACCTATAACTTATTGCGTTATTCATATTTGTTATTTATTTACTTTTTATACATAATAAATATCACTAAGTTTGGATAACATTCCTCACGTGATGTCAACGTTTAATAACAATAAAAACATGCTATTTAATAGTTACTGATATTAAAATCTGATAATAATAACAATAAAAACATGTTATTTAATAGTTACTTGATATTAAAATCTGATAGTAAAAATGTCAAAGTAAACGGCTATGTCGCCGCTTGTTCCATTAACCTATAATAGCCATGAGATTCTAATTATTCATTTAAAAGTCTTATTTCTTTTCGCGTGTTTAAATATTGTTTTGCAGATGTAAAGAAATATTGGAGGCATTTTCAATTTTATATTATCTAAATTTTCTTAAAATTTCTAATATCAGATGCTTTCCATGCAATTATATATTCTGTATATTTTCTTAAAATTTCTATAATTAAATAACTTCCATAATTGCAACCCCCTCCTGTTAAAAGAAAGGTGGGCCTGCGGATTCACCCTTGTCCGTTCGTCAGTTCGTCCGTTCCTCTATCCGCACATTTTTCAATAATTACGCCTTGGATATTTTTTGAAAATTTGCACAAACATTAAACATGATATGAGTAACAAAGTAACAGAACGGATTTTCCAGGAAAACTCCGGTTGCCCCATAGGGGTGCCTTTCAGATTAAAATGGCTAAAATTGACACTTTTGTGCTTATTAAAAAAAGTGATGGCTTGAATTTTTATAAAACTTTCTGAAGAGTTGTAACAAACTGATTTCTATATAATTTTGTTTGCCGCTATGTTACGTATATTTTCTACACAGTATTCTTTTTTTTAGGTCATACTTATAGCTTCATACATGGAAATTAATATTTAAAAAATCAATTATTATATATTATTGTAATTAAATCGCTCTTATCAATTTGGAAAAGTTTATGTAGGTGTATAAATTCAGAATATATGTTCCAATTATGAAGTGTGAAAAACCAGAAAAAAGTGCATCTCAAAAACAAAGTGCCGCTTGACTGATTCGTAGTTAAACACAACATGTTCGTTTTCAAGTCTAATGTGAACAAATTCCTGCTTAACCGCCTTAATAAATAATCAAATCATGCCTAAAATTCACAGCGTTATACAGGGTGTTCCAAAAGTCTTGGGCACATTTCAAGTCCTCATATCTGCTTAATGTACCCAAGACTTTTGGAACACCCTGTATTATAACTGAGTATGGCTGCTATATAATAATGCCGAGCTGTGTGCGAAATGACGTCACCGTAAGAACCCCCCCCCCAAAAAAAAAGAACTATCATACAAACATGTACACTGACAGACGATGATGTTCGAGAGGTAATAGGTCAGAAAGAAGGACCGCGAACATGTTAGAGAAGACTACCGCATTAGAGACGTGAATGACGTCACATCCGTAACAAGAAGTCACGCGTGGCGGGAGAATGAGAAATACAGGCCTTTTATTTAAATTTGAAACAAGTTCTTTCCTATTGTCTATCTTTGTGACTGAGTCTACAATGTGTTGGATCTCAGGTGTCCACATGTTAACGCGTGTGTAAACTTGTAACGTTACAATAGCCGTCCTTTTGACTTTCATTTAACAATTATCCTCGAGTAACCTCTACGTCTCGATAAGTGGTGACAAGTTCGTTAACACAATTCCACTTTCAGTGTTGTCATAAATATATATCACTGTACTCCAGAGTGTTTAATATGTAACACGTCTAGTATCAGAGAGTCAAAAGGAAGCCAGTTTCTAAATTCGTTTCCGGGTTTCCTTTGAATATGTTTTCCGTTCGATATTGTAATGAAAGAAGCGTTGGAGTTAACCGACTGAATTACATGTGTTCACTTTCGAGAACCCGTATGCAAGTTATTTTGTTCTGAATTTATTTTTTAATCATAAAATGATCTGTTATTGAATGTAATTATTGATTTTTATAAAGTCTATTAAAATCTCAGATTTTAAACTATAAATATTGAGTTTCATTTTTATAAAAAATCGATTTCTATTCTAATCACGGGATTTAACAGCATTATATGTAGACGAAGCGCTGACCTGGCTTTTTAGCCATCATACAGCAACAGAGATTAGATCATTCCTGCAATGATGCATTCCCTGCTGATTGCGATGTAAGGCTGATTCTGTGCAGTTCTAGGAGGTTCACCGTCCTAGGCTTTGCCTTTCCTCTTTATTGCTCATGAATTGAGGGGTCCTGACGGGAATACCAAACAGAGCTGTACAGACATCTTTTGCAGAGCCAGAGAGTTACACCTCTGGGGTACTGAGGTTTTATCCCACTTTCTGACCCTAGTGTCACGGTTCTTGCAGTGGGAGAGAACTAAGTACCTCGCTCTCTCTCTCTGTCTCTCTCTCTCTCTATATATATATATAGCTGTGATGCCACCAAACAATGTGTGAACGATTATATATATATATATATATATATATATATATATAATATATATATATAATCGTTCACACAGTGTATATATATAATCGTTCACACAGTGTTTGGTAGCATCACAGCTATATATATATATATATATATATATATATATATATATATATATATATATATATAGCTGTGATGACACCAAACAATGTGTGAACGATGATCGTTCACACAGTGTTTGGTGGCATCACAGCTATTCTATGTAGCTGGACAACACAATTCCTCAAGGCAAGGTAACACATTTTGACATTAAGCGATATTAATCGTTTGGTCATTGGCACACAACACGAAAAGTAAAATCTTAATTTTATATAAACGCTATCAGCCATCGAAGTGTACTCCATTCATTTTTATGTAATGCCAATCGTTATCATCAATAATGATTTGCTATTTCACTTTCCACAAGTTTGAAATGGGGTAAATATGTGGGCATTAACTAACACAGTGTTTGCTGTATCATAGCTCTTCACTGTTGCTGACAAAAAAAAAATTATGAAGTAAAATGAAACCATTGAGTAATTGTAACCGTTGAACTAAAAGCACAGATAACGAATGGCATCTTATGATGATGTTTATTTCATCTTAGCAGAATCTGCGATATTCATCAGATGATGTTCAGTGTGGCAGTGTGATAACTGACGAATAAGAACGTCCACGCCGCCTGGGTGTTTTATACGTGTGAAGAAAAACAGAGGCGGGGGGGGGGAGTGCGGCAGTTTTGACCGAGAGGTTTCCCAACTTCCACATTTCCTCCCCTCTATCACCTCTATACAAAACAATGTCGGCGTATACGTTCTCATTCTCCAGTCACCATTCTGCTAGACTGGAACTCATATGCTGAAGATCGCTGATGCTGTGTAGAACAGATACACCATAAGAACTGTCTGTTTTGGTTACATTTTCTCTTTAACCGTTCTTATTGTTTTCTATTAATACGAGGTGTCTCATTTAAGATTTACGTACAGAAAGTATATTTGTGGAAGCAACACACATACTATATATATACAGTGATGATCATATTTATTGGCACGGTAAAATAAAAGTTAAATTTTGTCTAATAAATTCTAAAAAAAGGACTAAATTAAAGAAAATAACAAAGTATATTATGTATTTTTAACTGGCCTTTCCGATGCAGCAATCGGATTTTAGAAAAAATAAATAACAAAGGAACAACAAACATAATTGCAAAAAACCCTTGTTCAAAATTATTGGCACGATTTATTTAATAATCAATTGTATAGCCTTTGGCCTTGATTACCTTCCTCAGTCGCTTTTCATAGTTTACAACCAAATTGTTGCACTCTTCAGTAGTAATTTTAGCCCACTCTTCCTGACAATAATCCTCCAATTGAATAAGATTCTTAGGCTTCCTTTGCATTACCCTCAATTTTAATGTTCTCCATAAATTTTCAATTGGATTAAGGTCTGGGCTTTGTGATGGCCACTCCAAAACATTAATATGATTGTCCTCAAGCCATTTCTTAGTCAGTTTAGCCGAATGCTTTGGGTCATTATCTTGCATGAACCACCAACGACGACCAAGTGAGAGCTCTTTAGCAGAGTCTTTCAGGTTTTCATCCAATATTTTAACATAATCTTCCTTTTTTATGCTACCTGTGACCTTAACAAGTCGCCCTGGTCCAGAGGCAGCAAAGGATCCCCAAAACATCAAACTGCCTCCATCGTGCTTCACTGTGGGTATGGTGTTCTTAGGCAGGAAAGCTTCGCCAGATTTTCTGTAAATATAAGACACTTTATTATTGCCAAATAACTCTATTTTCGTTTCGTCAGTCCATAGAACACGTTTCCAGAATGCAACATCTTTATCAATATGACGTTTTGCAAAGGCTAGCCTTGCTTTCAGGTGCATAGGCTTCAATAAGGGAGTCTTTCTCGGACGACATGCTTTTAAACCAGCTCTCTTCAAAACTCTACCAACTGTATGTCGAGATACATTCACTCCAGAGATGCTCTGTTCATCAACAATCTCCCCAACAGAGATCCTTGGGTTTTGTTTTACTTGTCGAACAATTTTCCGTTCATCTCTTGGGGAAAGAATCCTTTTTCTCCCTCTACCCTCTAAACTCATAACGTGGCCTTGCGATTTGAACTTGTTTATTATGGCTCTAACAGTGGATTTGGGAAGGTTTAGCTTCTTTGAAATCTTATCATAGCCCTCCCCATTGGTATGGCATGCTACAACAAGCTTCCTGACGTCTTCGCTGTGTTCCTTAGTTTTAACCATGGCGATTGAAAATTATAATTTAGTCACTTATAATAGTTTAAATAAATAGCTATCTAAAAATTATCTGAAAAAAAATTATTCACTGAATTAGCGTTAAACAAGCATAATATGGCTATAAAAAAGTTCAGAAAGCACGTAAACTGGAAATTGATTGATATTATACTGATACTAAAAGAAAAACAAAGCCGTGCCAATAATTTTGAACAAAGGTTTTTTGCAATTATGTTTGTTGTTCCTTTGTTATTTATTTTTTCTAAAATCCGATTGCTGCATCGGAAAGGCCAGTTAAAAATACATAATAAAATATATAATATATAATATATGTTATTTTCTTTAATTTAATCCCTTTTTTAGAATTTATTAGACAAAATTTAACTTTTATTTTACCGTGCCAATAAATATGATCATCACTGTATATATATATATATATATATATATATATATATATATATATATATATATATATATATATATATGAAAGAGTATATACTTATATGTATATATGAAATACATATACTAACAGACATACTATATCTATATAATAAAGCTAAATGTGTGTGTGTATGAATAGGTTCCAATATAGTTTATTATTATACTAAACTGACCACATACAATGATAGAAGAGGTATCAACGAGCAAAAATGTCTATGTTGCTTTTTGAACAGTGGTGTTTTATTAAAATTGCGGGGACTGTAATAGGAAGAAATGTGATTTAACCAATATTTAAACAATCTAGTATATAACATGTGTGTGTGTGTGCGTTTGTATGTCTCGCAAAAAAACTTTCGCCAGATGCGTCGGAATGTGACAAAATCAGTATCGTCTTAAAGCTCGGTCTCTTGAAATATCGGAAAATTGGCCAAAAACATTAATTTCTTCATCTTCAACTAAGCAGTTTTCTACCAGGTGGTATCGCTTTTTACGTCGACATTTTTGCATCGAGTACCCTTTTACGTCGACATTTTCAATCAAGTACCCTTGATTCTACCGTAATTCGGTTTCGCTATGGAGGCATCAGCTAAGACGTTAGTTTCTTTTTCACCCTTTTTCCACCTTCGCGTTACGGGTTCAATCCTGCCTGCATACTACCACATTTTTTTATTTTAACACATCTCTCCACCCAGGCTGCCTACTGTTGTTTTGATCCCCCCCCCTGTTACTACCACTTTTTTTTATAACACCTACTTCCCGGGGTTCCTTACTATACCACTTCGCCACACCCGGGCAACATCGTTGCCCCGCTAGTATATATATATATATATATATATAGATATATATATATATATATGTGTGTGTGTGTGTGTGTGTGTGCGTGTGTGTGTGTGTGTGTGTGTGCGTGTGGAGGGGGGTATTTTAATAATTGTAAAACTCTGTGGACCGCCCGGTCGTCTTTTTTGCTTGCTTGCTTAAATCTTGTATTATACGAAAAACTGTTTTCCAACCCTTAAATTTTAACGTTATGTCGACATTTCTAGCAACCTTTTAAAACTTAACGACTAAGGTTGAAAAGCTATACGTTTTGCTTTCGATTCTAGCTGATACCACTCAAGTCATATTAAAACAACAACAACAACAACAAAACAAAACTTGGGAAATGACTCTTATACATTATGCACACAATAATAGATAATGGCGTATTGGCTCTGTGATAGTCAATATGAAATCTGCATACATTAAAATATCATATTTCAGCGTATCTTACGACCGGGATATAACCAAACAGTACTGCATGTGAATGACTACAATATATATATATATATATATATATAAATAATTATAAATATATATATATATATATATATATTTATAATTATTTTTTACTATAATAATTAAATACCTACAGACACTAGTGTTTCATCCTTTCGGGATTCTTCAGTGTAGGGTGTCACGATTAACACCAGCCGAACGATTCGAACCCCGCAACATCTCTGGCTGGATTAGCGGAGACCGTATCCATTCGGCTACCATTAACCGCGTGAAATAGCGTTGAATTTTATACATTTTAATTTCAAATGTTCATTACGTCAGTCAGAGAGTGATCTAATCGTTATACGATGATATATGCATAAGAGCTAAATCGACCGACTTTAATTCAACTTAAAGTGCTCAATGAATTTCTTATATATATATATATATATATATATATATATATATATATATATATATATATATATATATATATAAAGTAGTAGCGTTCGTGTGTGCGTGTCTGTGTGTACAACTACCAATCACCAAAGAAATATAGAGGCCATATGTGTGTACATCTCTGCTGGTCAGGAAATATTAATGCCCATATTAGGATACTTCTGTCAAAGGAGACATTATATTGTATACGGACTTTCAATATATAGCATTCTTCAAACCACTTTTTCATTACTGAGTGACGGTCATTAACATATCACATTAAATGCAATCTATTTAAATAATTACCCCGATGACATTACTTAATCGACGTAATAACTTTGTTTTAACTGTACTAATTAAAAAAATTAATTATTTAGTTTATTTAAATTTTAAGTTATTTTTGATTAAATTTATTTTATCTGAAATCTAAAACCGTTTTATTTTCAAACCAAAATCCAGAAAACCAAAAGGTGAAATAACTGTGATAGCTTATTTGAAAAATTGTTTTTAACGGAGCACGTTATTAAATATTTCCTGATTTTGTTTTCATTTCGAAATATTATTCTAAGCTGAATTATTTTTTTAATTTTGATTCGGAGGAAATTTTTTTCATTTATTCTTACTTTTTAAGTAACCTTTTTTATTTGTCAGAGAAAAATAATTAAAACTAATGTCCTCATTTACTTGCATCATCACGAGGGCAAAGTTTGTCACAGAGACACATGTGAACAAAATCCATCATTCCCTGCTCTTTTTGTTTTTATTTATAAAATTTAATCGGTGTTGCACAAGATTTATTATAATAATTATACCACAGCAAGCGTGTTTAAATGCCTGCAAAACAGATTTTCTTTATAATTTATTAATATCTTAAATTAAAAATGGTCAATTTTTACGACGTGACCCAGCGTCGTATAACCCCAAGAAAAAAAATGGTCAATTTCTTTCCAACTCCTCAAAACACGTGAAAATGATGACTTTTAATGGCTTTCGATAGTGCTTAAAATATCACATTTAAATTTGGGACAGATAAGTAGATTCATGATATGAAAAATTACTTTTTCAACAAGTGGGGGATCACTTTCCTACATAAATTTAACATAAAATGGACATCCACTTTCTAACCACCTAATAATTTCTTCATATCATAAAACAAATTTAACTGTGATATTCGTTTTTCGCACCATCGAAAACCGGCGCTGTTTTTTTGTTGTTTTTTTTTACTAAGAGATTCGTTTATTTTTCATAATTTAGGACGTAAATCATGCTTTCAGTAAGCTTACACGAGAGGTTTACAAAAATATATTTTTGGTTTTCATTTTTTTTAGGTGGGTATTCAATTATAGAATTTGTATACATTTTACCAGGTGCTTCTGTAGTTTATTTAACCGTCTCCTAATGTAAACAGAATTTTTGTGAAATGTTAAACTGCAGAGGCACCTGTTCACAACTATACAAGTTGTATAATGAAAAAAGAACGAAAAACAAAAGTATGCTTTTGCAAACTTACCAACAGCATAATTAGCGTCCTAAATTATGCCATGAAAAAAAAAAAGAACGCATATCTTAGTAAAAAAACAAACAAAAAAAAAACAGCGCCAATTTTCAGGGGTGCTGAAAACGAATATTACAGTTAAATTTGTTTTATGATATGAAGAAATTACTAGGTCACAAGGAAGTGGGTACTCATTTTACGTTAAATTTATATAGGAAAGTGATCCCCCACTTTTTGAAAAATTAATTCCTTCATATCATGAAAACTACTTATCTGCCTCAAATTTAAACGTAATATTCGTTTTCAGCACCACTGAAAACCATTACGAGTCGTCATTTTAAAGTTTTTGGGGGAGTTGGAAAGAAACTTGACATTGACCAAAAAATTAAGACCTTTTTTTGTGGCCTAATACGTTTAAGCAGTCTTTATAAATAATATGGAAGAAGAAATTTTGAAAAAGAAAAAAATATTAACATTTTAGCGTGGGGAATTACTTTTCTATATAAATTTAATGTAAAATGAGAACCCACTTTTTAGTCACAAAGCGTTCAACCTGACATGTCATCTCTAGCATTTTTTCAAATTTGACGATCGAGGGTGGGGGTGGATAAAACATGACAAATACAATTTTTTTTAGTTTTTTTGGTAGTGGTGGTGGGGGGGAGCGGGAATTACATTTGAAACATAAAATAACGATAAATTTAATTAATTTTTATGAAACCAATATGCACTTTCACCTTACAATTTTATAAACAGAACGAACCCCAAATTAGAACAAATTCAATTTTTTGAAGGGAGGGGAGAGGGGATGATTGCATTAGAAATATGAAATGACGAAAATGTCATTTAATTGTTTTTGGAATTAATTTTTGGTAGATCGTTTTTTTTCCTTTTTTTGCGATTGCACGGGCATTCACTGCTATTTTTATTGAAACAAAAGTTGAAATGATTTATTTTAAAATTATCTTTTCTTTGGGGAGTTATTTCCAGTGCTCAATAACCGGAAAATAGTTTCTTCTCTTTGTAGACTGGTGGAGAGGGTATCACATACTTCTTTTTTCGCGACTACATTTACATGTTTTCATCCGTTATTTTATTTTTGTTGTGTGGGTATCCACGTTGCCCATAATGAAAATAATTAGTATACCGGTGTGTTTCAAACAGAACTTCATGTTAACCCAGACAACGCTGGGTACCCATGCTAGTATATATATATATATATATATATATATATAATGCAAACTCATCGTGAAATACAAGTAACATTAATATTTTCCGCCCATTATAATTTTACTTAAGCCGATTCGAACTGAAACCTGCTGTTATTTGATTCTGTTGCTAACGTATTTTTAAAAATGTATTTTAAAATTCTGAACATCTAACTGGCTGATAAAATGCAAGGTTCCGTATAAGGTTTGGCTCGTTTTCGTGTCATACAATTCGCGATTTTATATAGAACCATAAAGAAACGGCAAAAATTTTTAATGGGTGAGTTTTGTGGGATTTGTTTTTTTGATAATTAAATATATTTACTTGGACAATTAACTTGGTTATCTATAAATAAACTACCTATTACTTCTCAATGTATTCTATGGAAATTATACAAGATTCATATGACGAATTACTTTACGCACACAAACTACATATGTGCATACATGTCTCAGCTGTTGGTTGGTTGGTTTTTTTACGACATATCAACCCCTTTCAGGTTATTTAATGCCAAATCCAGTGATTTGAAGAAAAATATTTTGATAGGATATATTTGTTTTTTTTCAAGTCGGTTTCTATTTAACCTATGGTTGCGGCCCTTACGGGTACTACCACTCCGGGTCACAGTGGACCTGGGGGGCAATGGCAATTAAAGGGTTGCTCCACACATCCCAAAGCTCGCAAGCCGGGGCCTCATAATCGGATATAGTTTAAGGTCATATCCAGGAACAATCTCAGGTGTGATTTCTTTCGATACAACATCATCAAGTCACTAATTTCGACTGTTTTCAAATTATTTGATTATACTTCGTTGTAATGGTGCAGCAGTGGAGCTATAGAGCCTGGCCAGGGATATATGGGAGAATAGCTGTTGCTCATGCAGCAATCCTCCTGGCTCGCGAAAACAGACAGAGTCGGCCCGGTCGGTGGGGCATTAGAACACGCCGACTGCCCCCCTGCAGAGGGTAAAAGTCCCTCAATGAGGGTCCTGGATATGACCTCAAACTATATCCAGTGGTGAGGCCCCAGCTTGTGGGCTTTGGGGAGTGTGGAGCCACCCTTTAATTACCATTGCTCCCAGGTCCACTCTGACCCGGAGTGGTAGTACCTGTTAGGGTCCCAACTATGGATTAAATAGAAACCGACGTGAAAGCAACAAATATACTCTGTTAAAAAAAAATTTTCTTCAAAATCTTTGGATTCGGCATTAAATAACCCGAAAAGGGTTGATATGCCGTAAAACAAAAACAACCAACCAACCAACCAACCAACCAACAGACAGAATCGTAACAGATTGGCACTAACTGAATCGATGCCGATGATGATAGTATAAATTCAGGCCGCCTTAGGGATTTCACTTCCAGATTTTCTGTTAATGTATACTACCGAAGCTTTTCTATTGATGGGATAATTCAGCAAGGCAGTAGAGGTTTTGAATAAGAGTTGTCTTCGCCTAAGTGAGCTATCATCCAAATTGGACGAGCCCCCACCTGCCCAAAGTGAATGTTTTATAAAGCGCCAGTTGATCGCGTTTACCCTTTCTTTCAGTTAGTATAAACAGTTTCACCGGGCTTAGTAGTTACACCACGTGAGAAGGGCAGGAGTTGAACTTGGTTGTCAAGCGCTATTTCAGATGCACACCATGAGGACATGTTTTTAGGAGGGAGGGAAGGAGAGAGAAAGAGAGAAAGAGAGAGAGAGAGAGAGAGAGAGAGAACTTATCCCTACTACCGCCCTCGGTTGTGACAACGTTTGATTAGACTTATATGTAGTAAACCATATAGCGATACATATTATATATATATATATATGTGTGTGTGTGTGTGTGTGTGTGTGTGTGTGTGTGTGTGTGTGAAACAGCGAAACAGTACTGTATGACTATATATATATATACATACATATGTATATATATATATATATATAGTCATCCACATTCAGTACTGTTTCGGTGCATCACAGCTCATTTGTGCGGCTAGACAGGCAACTGCCTCTAGCCAGGATCGAAACACGACCGCCCAAATAGCAAGCAGTCAAGGCTTCTCACAATTACGCTATACAGCTGCTCTGTGGGCAATGAATTAACGATGTTTTGACATCGTCCAAATGCTTCCGCTCGATTTGTTTACACAAAGAGCGTCGCTTAATACGCTAATGGCAGTTTGTATATCACTTCCCAATATGCTCAACCCAAAATAGCGAGCATATATATATATATATATATATATATATATATATATATATATATATATATATATATATATATATAAATATATACATACATACATTATATATATATATATATATATATATATATATATATATATATATATATATATTGAAATATACTGTAATTGACGTTACATATACGACGATTTCCAGTCGAATCCAGAGAGGGATTTAAAAGACAAAAAAAAGAAAAGAAAAATGATAAATGATTACCTCACGAAACGCCGTTATGATGTGTCATCTTCCTTTCTTACGCAACAAGAACGACCAGTTTCTCACCCGGGTTGTAACTTGCGATGAAAAGTGACTTCTGTGTGAACCTGATTGTGCAGGATCACGTGACACTAGTTAATTTTTAATTTTGTTTCTGCTGATCGATCGGCGCAGATTAACATTTTGGGGGCGTCTGAAGGGGGGGGAAGGAGGCTAGATTAATACTATAAACTGACCTTGTGCCTTACCTTGCCGCTGCGTGTGTAAAATTGGTTTAAGCAAGCCGATGCTCTTATTCCTTTTATGTTGTTACACAGAAGCACTCACGTGTTCGTGTAAGTAACCGGACGACGATAAATAACACTGTAATCATCAAAAACCTTTCTTCTCTTTATAATCGCCACAGCCCTCTTCAAGAGTGTGTATGTGTATGTATGTGTATGTATGTGTGTGTGTGTGTGTGTGTGTGTGTGTGAGAGAGAGAGAGAGAGAGAGTTCACGTGGGGTGAAACTTATTAGATTTTACGAGATATGAGAAATTGGAGACGTCGAAAGAACTGCTATCATTAAAAACCGAAAACCAATCTATGGCATTGCTGGCAAAAGAAATTCTAACGATAGCAAAGAAGACGCTGAAGACGTAATTGATTTCTTCCACTTTAATCTTCCAATTGGGAAGAACGTTGTTTTTTTTTTAAGGGGAGATTTAAGAGATAGGTTATTACTTTAGTAAAAGAGTTGCGGTTCAACTTTGCTGGAAACAAGATCAAATAATGATAGTACTCGTGAATCGCAATGTCTTAAAAATGTTTTAAACAATTATGAAATAAGAGCGGTTATTCGCAAGATACGTCCGTCGCATCTGAGCGTTTTACAATAGGAATACAATAGGTACAATAGGAATACTTTTGAGACGTTGGGTTAGCAGAATAACGAACATGCCGTTGGGTTAGCAGAATAACATTCACACAAACACACATACACACACACACACACATATATATATATATATATATATATATATATATATATATATATATATATATTAGACATTAAGAGGAGATTATAGATAGATATATAAATTCCCGTTCACATAAACCTTTCAGGATAAAGCTAGAACCCAGAACTAGATAGAATCGAGCAATTGCATCGACAACGGACAACGCCAGACCCAAAGTGGGTTTCGATGTACTGCATCTCATCAGTGACGTGCTCCGACATAGGCGCGAACCCAGGTCGTCGCACTCATGAAGTGTGCAATACTGACGACCTAACGATATGGGCCATATCGTTATGAGTTTTGACTTATTGTGTTATTAAAAGAAAAAAAAATAGCAGTTACGATGTCAAAAAAAATGTGAAGAAAAAACTGTCAAAAAAACGTAAATGAAAGTTTTTCTTTTTGTTTTTGTTTTAAATAAAGAATCATAGTTGAATTGGATTGTTTGTTTATTTTAAAATAAAAACCGACTGGATTGCGAATTCACGGAAATTATTTTATTTGAACTGATTCCAAAAATAATGCTTGAAAGTTTGTGTGAATTACTTTTAGTTTGATTATCCGCCAAAACAAAACAAAAAGAAAAAAGTTAGCGTCCAAGGGAAATAACTCAAAACTCAAATAATTGAAATCGGTTTATAAAAAGAAATCGATGTTGGTAAAATTAAATTGAATTAAATTAAATATGTTCTCAATATAAATCAAATCAAAATAATAAACTTAAATAGAACACTTTAAACAATCCTCTCACTATAAACAATAACTAACACACCGCTATTTAATAAATCGATTTCCCTTAATGTAATATGCAAATGAAGTCGTCTCTTAATCGTCTATTTTGCAAGAATAATACTATATATATATATATATATATATATATATATATATATATTAAAGTAATGGACCTTTTGTATATATTAATCAAATTGTGAACAAACAGACAGGAATACGAATTTATATATATATATATACATAAGACATGTCCATTTAATCTGTGATTTAATGGTGAAAATACTAGTTCACGGCTGAGCGTGGCAGACCGTAATTCTATTACAAACGAAAGCATGCCATCCTGACAAATATGATACTAAAAGCCCAAGTCCAGCACATAGACAAATATTCTACTTAAAAGTGAAGTGTGACACACCGACAAATATTCCAAGCGTATATATCAAGGCGTAACACAAATAGAACACACGTATGATATTATTTACAATAAAAACTAGCAGTTTATTTTATCAACCTACATACCTTAGCTGCTAATTTTTATATTTCTCTAAAAATAATATCTTTCAAGGTTAATATTTCCAAATAAAATGCATCTTACTTCGTAAATTGTTTTTTTAATCTATCTATATGTCTATAATATTGAGTTTTTTTTCGATGTTACACTGATATTAAAAGCCTACATTTTCTGTTTTGAAATTATTAAAAAGAACTTGTTAATATACTTAGTCACGGGTATACGAGCGACTGCAGGAAGGTGAACTATTTTTCATATTAATTTATTATTCATTTTTTATGGTCTCTTATACCATGCTCGGTTTCATTTCACTTTTATGTTTAATTCTATTTATGCATAGTTTCTACATTGTGCATGATTGCGTAGAGTTTACATCATGCTGTAGTTTTTTTGATTTTAACCGTGTCGTTTAGTTAATCTGTTAAATAGAGTTTCAAGTTGTCGACGAATGTATATAAAACAATTAGTTGTTTCACACATACAAAAAAAAAACACTTGACGTAAGTTTATTAAAAAGGAATAACAATTTATTTTCTGTTCAATTCTTTCTACATTTTCTAGAGAGAGAGATAGAGAGAGAGAGAGAGAGAGAGAGAGAGAGAGATGGGGCGTGGTGGAATATTGTGGGTGGCACAAAACGACAACTGGTCGTCTCAGTGCCCATCTTCTCTCTTACTTCTTCCTTGGTTGGCATTTGTTTTTATTTACAAAAACTTTAGATAGGAATTTCCATATTGCATTCAACTGGCCCTTATCAAATTCGCCCAAGGTCAAATTTCAATATGATTGTTTTCAAAACTTGTCAGTTGAAGAATGTTGATTTCAAAGTTTATGCACTCTTCTTTCCAGTGTTATGACTTCTGATGACATTTCTTGGTTTGAAGATTTCCACAATATTTGCATATATGCATCCAGCTCCATATGCATGTGTGTATAACCAGCAATAATTCCGGCGTTGCCCAGAATGCTATTCACCATAGGGTGAAGACATTTTAGCACATAGTAATGTGCCTTTTCTCCTTTTCTCTCACTCTCTCCATCCCCCCCTCTCTCTCTCTCTCTCTCTCTCTCTCTCTCTCTATATATATATATATATATATATATATATATATATATATATATATACATATCAATAAATAAGGGGTTTCTCACTCCACGAGGAACCCTTTGCTGGATTTTAGATATTTAACACTGTCCCGAGCTATCGCTGCCATGTGGGACTCATGTGTCGTATCAGGTCTTCCCTCCATCTCGTTCTTGGTTTTCCCTTTGACTTCTTATGTTCACGAGGTGTCCATTTCGTTGTCCTGATGGACTATCTGTTGTCATATTGTCTGGCTATGTGCCCTGCCAATCTGTGTTTGGATATTTTCATGGCAGTATTGATGTCAATAACTTTTGTTTGTTGGCGGATCCAGATGTTTGTCTTTCTGTCTGTTAGAGTGATGCCTAACATTATCCTCTCCACCTTCCATTGTGCTACTGTCAATGTTTCAATTTAGCGAGTTGTCAGGGCCAGTGTTTCACTACAGTAGATCATCACAAGTAGTTTATATTCATTGGAGATCTTCCCTTTTATTATTATAAGTGATCTTGTCGGTGTGTGTGCGAAATGTCTCTACTAAACTCCTTTCTTGAAATTTGGTGTACAGATTTGAAATTTTATATATGCAGGATATTTGAAAACTGGGGACACTTTCGATTTGTTTTCTGTTTTCTTTTTTTGCCTGTAAAAGTAGATGCTAAGAGGTAAAATAATTGATCTTGGCAGCAGTAAAGCAACTAACTTCAGAGCATGCGTACATGCATATTTTTAACTTTAAGCCGCTTATTTTTTATCTTCTTTTATCTATTCGACGATAACGCAGGCGGTAATAACGAGCCCTGGCCCGCAAACTGTTTTGGTTTCGACTTCAGCTAATAGCCTTGAAGTCATTTTTTAATATTTGAAATCATTACTATATACATTAGGCACAATATACTAATCAACAAAGAACTTGCTCAATAATAATAAATACGAAATCTGCATGATTTATAATATGATATTTAAGCGTATTTCCCACCGGGCAACTTTGGGCGCCATAGCGGTAAATTTGTTAATGTATATTTTATTTTTAATCGAACAAAGCTATATGAATTGGATATTTAGGCTACTCTTCTCACCTTGTGTGATATTCTCATAATCTTCGACTTTCTCTAAGTATAATTTACCGGATTCAAGATCTGTTATTTTTATTTTTTTTTATTTTTGCTGAATTCTGTAATCTGCACGGAATTTCGAACGGAAATCTTTATTTAAATTCAACAAAACCTTATTTAGTTCTCTCGAACCTTTTGACTTCATCTCGTTTTCGATTCGGATAATTATGATCACGTGGTTGCACTGTAAAACGAGGAAACTACCATATAACACAAGTACCACTTGTTATGGAGTAAGTTATGATTCAGTCACGGAAATTGCTGAAGTAGTTTACGATATAAAAATCACTTCATTTAATTTATGTTTTTGGAAGGGTGGTAGATGGAGTCACTCACGAATATTGCTTAAGCAGTTTACTATATACAAACCACAGTATTATATATATATATATATATATATATATATATATATATATATATATATATATATATATATATATATATATAAATAGTCATCAACATTCAGTACTGTTTTGCTGTTTCACAGCTCATCAGTGCGGCTAGTCAGGCAACTACCTCAAGCCAGTATTGAAATCCGACCGCCTGTACGACAGTCAAGGCTCTTAACCATTACTCTAATCAGCGGCTGCTGTGCGAGACGTGAATTAACGATGTTTTGACATCGTCCGAAATACCTAAGCTCGATTTGTTTACACAAAGAGCATCTCTTTATACGCTAATGGTAATTCGTGTATCACTTCTGAATATGCTCAACTCAAGATGAGGAGCATTATAGTCATCCGCATACAGTACTGTTTCACTGTTTCACAGCTCATCAGTGCGGCTAGACAGCAACTTCCTCAAGCCAGGATTGAAACCCGACCGCCTGTACGACAGGCAAGGCTCATAACCATTACGCTAATCGGCTAATTGGACAGTCTCTCAAATATACTTAGCGTGACATATTTCAAACGAAAGCAACTACCCAGAACCATACATCAACTCGACAGATGCAATGCCACTTTAGTCTCAATGGTCGGCTGTCTGTCGAGGACTTGTTAGCTTCGCGTCTCAAAGGATACGACCTCTATTTCGAACTGAGCTCGATAGACCAATATACGTATTAATCACAGTCTAACTGACAAAGCCTCGCACGGATTTGTTGGACGCACATGAAAAGTGAATAAAAAGAGAGAGGGCATGCGAACAAGTGCAAAGTAGTTGCATTTCGGCACACAGCAAAGAAAATATGTCAGATGTCGACGGACATCTAACCGAATCAGGACAACGCCCACATCTTTGGGTGAAGCGAAAAGATGAGCTGCTTGAGAGATTTAAGAGGGGAAGGTCACGGGGTGCGAAACTGAAGCACACAAAAATTATATACGTTCATTCGTTTCCGAATGAAAATGCAGAACCTAAAAGAATGAAAAACATAGCAAAAACAAAAAATAAAAAGTGCAAAAATAAAAATAGTTTGCACTCAGTATCTCCTCCCGAGAAACAATAACTAATGCTTCCTTTTTATATGATACGTTTTCGAATAAAACTTATCCGTCTTTATACGTTCGGTAAAATAAGAGATACGTTAATCCACGTCTTAGGTAACCATAACTTTTCTCATGCTTTGAAAATTAAAAAGAAGTAGTCACTTACCCACGCCTGAAAACCGTTCTAAAAAGCTCTGTTAAAATGAAAATTCACATTGGAAATAATATGTGAAAACTACAAAATGGGAAGTGAAGCAACTATATAGACAAAATAAAACACATGACCATGACTAAGGAAACGCTACTTTATCGACGAAATCGAATTGTTATTGATTATCACACGAAATAACACGATTACAACAAATTATGTAAATTTCAAATCGACAAAACTCAAGGAATAGTAAATATAGACTCTGTGGATTAAAAGACAAAACAGTAAATTACAATAAATGTATATAAAAATTAGTCTTAGACAAATACTTAATAGGTTTGGATGTTTGTGTGGTTATCAAACCTCTCTATGCAAGCAGATCTTATCGACAGTAGAAATAAGTAAGTAAGATAAAGATTTCTGCATTGCTATGATGAGGTTTTAACAACGGTATCCAGGATATTACCAGAGTCTCTGACAACCCATTCCAGCTTCTGGGCTTCACGTGTGGCTTAGATAAAACTGGTACTGCTAACTTGGAGAAGAGGCAAAGACGGTCCACTGGCGCTTTAAAACCAGTAACTTCGGGCAGGTGGCGCTCGTCAACTTTTGATCATAGCCCACCAAAGAGAAAGTAACTCTGATTCCAAAGCTCCGCTTCCTTCCGAGATTACTCCATCAGTAAGTTGCGAGTAAACCCCGAGAGAAATCCAGAGATGGAGTTGCTGACGCCCTGACTTTATATTATCATCACCAGCAACTCCTCTGGCACTGTTAGAGCCAAGCTGTATCAACTCTCTCCTGCCCTTGGATTCTCTGGCTTAGTGGAGAATAGGGACTGCGACACGGACAATGGCTATCCTCCCGTATCACCCTGTTTCGGGTATGTATGTTGGCAAAGAAGGAACTGCCACTCTCGAGTTGAACTGTACAGTCATTCTTGGCGGTGTGGCCCAATGGAGAGCTCCCCTTTTGGGGGAAGTGACGGCCTCTACATTAATAAAATTTGTGCCTAACTTGTCCGTACTTGTGAAGTGCAGATATGTTAAGCAGGTGCTTTGTGGGGTTGGGAAGGTTAGAGCATTCGGCTGGGTTTGAATGACAGTCGTTTATTAATATTCAACTAAATCAAAACATAGTAGTCCTTACCTCATTAAGTAGCGATTACGTAAGCTAATGAGGACCACTGCAGGAGGTGACGGTGGTCTAATGGTTAACAATACGGACTGACGACGTGGATGTTCGAAGTTCGAATCCAGTTCATTCTAAAAAAAATCATTTTAAGCCCGTTATCCCAGATATCTTTATAGAAAGAATTCTGAGTAGTAAAATATCGGGAAAACCAATGACAACAATAGAATCTTCAAATTCATACGGTGTAATGATGTCTATTAATGCATGTCCTGATAAGCCAGATCGATAAAACCGAACCGTGTTCAGGGTTAAACGGAATATGAGTGACAAATCGGAGGAAAGAGATTAAACACCTTAGACAAAACGTAGTCAAACCCGGAGAATCTGTCATTGAGGCATATGAAAACGAAACAATGTTCAAACTGTATGAATCTCTCTCTCTTTTATGTTGTTTTTCTCTCTCTCAATCTCTCTCCTTCTCTATTTCTCTCTTTCACTCTCCTTCTCTTTCTTTCAATGAAGATACAGAGAATTGAAATATAATTATATTGTTTTTTTAAACAGTTAGAGCTTGCACCTTGTATGGAACGGGATCACGAACATAGCGGTTTTGCTGCATGCATTGGTCGACGGCAAAATAGGCTCCTCCGTAAAATAAAAATTATATATTTTTATAAAAATGCATTTGTTGCTATTTCTATACAAGCGTTAAATTTCATGAATGCCGACGATGAAAATGCTGCTCGTAATGACGCAATGAAGACTAAAAAAGCAACCCATGTCAGTCGGTTATAGCCGACGACATATCCACCTGTTGATGTTTCGATGTGCCTATCGTTAAATATCGTTGTTTCCCCGTCGAGCTCATAGCGTTTCTAGGACGTTTCTCAACCAAGTAACTCTCCCCGGAAACGGAAGTGTCATAACGGTAGTGTAGAACGCCAGATCTACACCATCGTCTCGAGAGACAGATGGTTACTAAGGCAAACCAGAGTTAAAAGACATTAAGCTTCATCGGTACAAAATGGGAATATAAGACGTTATATATGAGAGCATGACGTTACCACCCTGCAAAAAAATCTGTATATCGATGCTGGATTGACAAGTAGGAAACAAGAATTATCGTTTGTATAACGGAAATACACATATGGACACAACATACAAACGGTATGCGCGAGGTATAACTGTAACAGTCGTTACATGTCAATAATCGGGACCTACACGTTGTACACAGACATTCGCAAGTAACCAAAGAAAAGGAAAGAATTCAACGCACTTTTTTCAATTGAACAACATATATTTATTTACAGATACTTTCCAGAAAAAACGCCTTGTCTTGTGTTCAAAAGTCTTTATGTACTCCAATGTACTTACAAGACTCTGCCGTGTCGTTGTACTCTGTCTTTGTCTGGCGATGTTTAGGACACGTCTTTCGGTGTCGCTTGCGAACCACACGTGTAACACATTTAATTTTGTCCCTTCCTGTTTCGAGCACGTGACAACTTTTTACGTCTCAAATACGGCTCGACTCCACCATTTCTTTTGAACACGTATATCTTCTTTCTTCTGTCACATCGCTAAACCGCCGTGGTCATTTGCATATGTGTACTGCTACTGACATACGCGCGTCCTCACTCTGTTGCATAAGCGCCTTTTCTTTTGTATAAATATCCTAAAAGGATTAATAGTGTTGATTCAGTCTCCTAACGTTAACTCCTACTCTGAACCTGAAACAAAAACTTACATACTTTTTTTTTTACTCCTTATTCATCTCATACAAGGCACATTACTTTTTGGATATATAAGGATACTATTTGGGACCATATCTACAGGAAATCTTTGTAGGGAGGTGAGCAGCGAGACACCTGTTCACATTAATTTCAAATGTTGATACATACAGAAAAGCTGGTGCTACCTGTCTGAAGATATTGGTCTCCTGTGACAAAATGCACATAACATTGATGCTTTTGTTTTTCAACTTCCTTTTGTTTTATCGTTATTTCCATGGCAGGTGCTCGTTTGAGCTCCAATCTCTAGTCCTCCCTAGCAACTCTTTTACGAAAAACACCCGTCTAGCTGAAACCAGTCAAAAATTTTCCACACTCTTTATCTGTGCCTAAATCAAAACGTAGATTCCATGAACAAAGCTTCTTTCTTAGAACTGCGCGCCTGTGGAATTCTGTTCCGTCTGCTTGCTTCCCACCTGACTACAACCTGGATGTCTTCAAGTCCAACGTAAACAAATTCCTAATGAACCGCCCCCTTAAGTAGACATTTTTATTAAACCCCAATACTAACATACTGTACATGCAATAACCCTTATCCCTGAGTAGCTTCCGAGCCTTGATAAGTGGTGATCACCTTGTAAAAAAAAGGAAAAACTTAATTATGTTCTGCAAAACCCAAAACGAAACCCCAACCACCGTTTTCCCTCATTTCCTTCTTTCCATTCCACCTTTCTATCTCCACAAATTTCTGATTGGTTCCTAACTTAAAATGTACCATACATTAATACTGTAACACACTTTCCCTCCCCCATTGCAAAACTCATTCATAAAACAATAAAATCCACTATATGATAACCAAACCAAACATTACAAATTTAAAATACAAAGAGTTTGAAGAATAAAAAAACTTTTTACAAAATTATTGGATGCAACACGCCTACTATTTTCTAAAATAATTGGATTCGGCATTAAATAACTTGAAAAGGGTTGATATGCTGTAAAACAACCAAACCAAACTCTACACATAAATATTTGAAGATATAAAGAAATTGAAGAAAAAAATAACAACCGGATTCAGCATTAAATAACCCGAAAGGGGTTGATATGCCGTAAAACAAAACAACCAAATTAAACCAGTGAGGGTATTCCCAAGTTTAACAGTAACAGGGAAGAAACTATTAGAATAAGAGGATTTCCGGCATCTAAGGAGCTCTAAAATGAAGGGGCGGGATTTTGTAACTTATCGAATTTATTGGGGGATATTTACATCGGGGGCACAATTGCTATGGGTTCTTTAGAGGACATTCCGTTACCTTACACTACAACAGAACCCCGACCACTCTAATTTGTTGTTTTAGGGGTATTCGAGATCGCTAACAACGAATCTGATAACCAAACCCCTCGCAAATTTACCCCTTTGCATGGTATGAATCCATAGACCTTCGGACTAGTTTAATCCATTTCACCGCCCTCGGTAATGTTTTTCTTATATGATACATTCGCGTGTGAACTGGCGTAGTGAAGTGTCTTATCACATCGCGGACATATCTTTGAAATAAAAAATAGTTTGAAAAAAATATGTGCTTCATTTTTGTTTTTGTCTTACGTAGTTTTTAATGTTTTTTTTTATTAATCTAAAAAAAAAATAACGTTTTCACGAGCGGTTTACAAAGACATAAGCACGAAACATAAGGCGTTGTCCGATTAATATTTTACACTCTCTGTAACGGTTCAGGAACTCTTTAGTTCCAATGGAAAAATACTCAACCGCATGCGAACAACAATGTGTCAAACAAAAGTTGCTATAACAAGATGAGGCTAGAAAATTGTTCCAACCATCTGCAAATGTATATGGGAGGACTATGCAATTCAGCATTTGTTATCTGCTGTTCTCTGTCCGACTGGCACAGCCTGATCTTGCAGAAGAAAAACAACAAAAAGGCAAAAGTCTACACATGAAAATGTTTGAAATTGTTGTATGACCACATGATTTAAAGACAAGTAAAGAATACGAATGAAATTCAATCCGAACTTTGATATTAAACCGATAGTGAATCTAACTTCATTCTTATTAATTTCGAAACACGAAATGTGTATAAAAAAAAAAAAAAAAAAAAAAAAAATCAAGTAGGAATGGTTCCTTATCAGTGGTTTATTTGTTTTTATTTCAACCGGAACCGCCCCGCTTTTACTCGCGGGCGTTTAGCATTTACTGTAAAATAAAACTGGGCGTGCCATGTCATCTATAGCTGTTGTCACATTTGGAATTTTGGTTATAGTCAGCTAATGCACTGTCTAACTTCCGGCTTAGCGCTACCAGAAGCGGTGACAAGGCAAATCAGTTCCTTCGTTTATTTTCTCTCAGGCTGTGAATGTATCATTTTTTTAAATTACCTGTTTCCGATCGTTTTATTTTATTTAATAATCATTGAAAGTTTGTTTCGGTCCTATTTTGATTAAGAATTTTTTGTTAAGAATTAGTGAAAACACGTTGTAAAATCTTTTAAAGCTATTTTGTAAATATTATGTATTGGAGCTGGTTTTTATGATGTTTGAAATTTTGTTATTTTGATTTCAATAATTTAATTTGTTATTTTAATTTAATAATTTAATTTTTAATTTGATTTCAATAATTAAATTTTTTTCTATTTTATTTCAATAATTTAATTTGATATTTTGATTTCAATAATTTTATTTTTATACTTTTATAAATATATAGTTATTATATAAATTTAAATAAAATACTTTTATTTTATAAAATTAAGAAAAAAATCTTTTTTTTTATTTATCAGCATATATTTCCCATAGAATTTACAAAGAAATAAAAACTTTTATTTTTTAAAAATTCATTATTAAAAGTGGAAATTAAAACTGATTGTGTAATTTATATCTGTATAATTTTGTTACTTTTTATTGTATACTTTTCAGTAATGTCCATTCCTTAGAAATACTGTAGAACAATAATACCAATTAAAGAAGGAATTGATTTGCCTTGTCATCGCTTCCGGTAGCGCTACGCCGAAAGTTAGGAAGACTGTTAGCTGACTATAACCGAATTTTTAAATTAGTGTGTCCATAGTAGAAACTAGTTTATCTTAATTCAATGTTATACTAGGATCACCCGTGGAGTGCGTAGACAAGTAAATATTTATAATAATGAGTTGTAGGAGGTCAGTGAACTTTCACGATGCCTTCCGCATTAATTTGTAAAGTAAAAACTCACTACTCTTCCTTTATTAAGAATAAATGAGAGGCCATCGTTTATACTCTTTCTATTCACAGGAAACATGAATCGAAACAAATACACAGAGGACATTGCCACCGCTGCTACAAAGGAGGTAAGCTCCCTCTATCTTGCTAGAAAATTATCCCTACTAGAAGGTGTCCTATGGAAGCCATAATTCGCCAATGCAGGGAATATTGTTGCTACATTTGGGCTGGTGCATCTTCCACTAGTCTCTTAGTCTAAGACAACTACAATTGGCCCCGCACTGTCGACCAAGCTTAAACCTCTGCCCCATCGTTGCACTGTTACATCTCTGTGCGGGTTTTACAAGTACTTTAATGGAATGTGCTTTGACCAACTCATAACACGTGTGCTTGCTTGACGTACATATCCCCAACTAACCCAAACAAACAGCAAAATCCGCCCCTTCTCTGTTGAGCGCTCTAGGTACCCGAAAGATATCTGCTCTACTAGATTATTCCCTCTAAATGCTACTTTGAATTTCTCTTCTTGTTTACTAGTTCCCAGATTGTAGAATTTAAAATGCAATTTGAACAAATATCTCGCTTTTTAACTTCCATACAATCTCCTGTTAGACATTATCTCTCATGCAATATGTATTGTTTGGGATTAAAAAACGAATAAATAAATAAATACCATTGTCGATATCATTCGGAAAGAAATTATTCTTTTTTCTTGATCTGTAAAAAAATGTTCTTAATAAATGCAACGAATAGGTTTCTTCTTGGATTATTTCTTTATTTATTTCCTTATTTAATATCGTAGTAAATTATTTTTAAACAGTAAATTCTTTTTTTTTTTTACATAGGAATCACCACTTATCAAGACCCAGATGCCATGAAAACAGCGACAAAGCAGAGACAGTCTCACAGCGTCTCTTCTGTGGGAAAGAGTTGCAGCGAAGAGAAAATGGCCTTCCCCACTAAGTTACGAAGTCTATTGTGAACTCTGTCAAGGCAGGATAAGCTGCTTCTAGAAGCTTCTGTCCAGATGTGGCAACAGTATTGTACTTCCTCCCGGTGGTTAGAGTCTTGTGACGGTCAGTGAATATGTTCAGGACAGGTGAAGTGGCTCTGATGCCTGAACCCGGCCGACTAAGGTTGCCAACACCTCTCCTGGCGGAAACAAGACAAAGAAAAACTGAGTTCCCTTAATCGGGAAAATCTGCTGGCTTCAATGAGCGATTGGCCGATTCCGCTGGGATTGTCCCCCTTGACTGTCCTACTGCTTGTGAGTTTGACTCTAATGCAACGTTGTCCCAAGACCAATAGCAGACTCACCCGGATGGACTAAACCGCATTGTCAACAAAATATTATTCAGTTCACTATTTGAAATGTGTTGTCTTAAACGTGTACTGTCCATTTAAATTGTATTCTTTTGTTTATTAAAACAAAAGAATACAATTTAAATGGTTCAAGAACGAATGTTTCACTTTAACGACATCAGATGAATTAGTAAACGTCTCCTCTCATTTCTCTAATGTGCATGAAATGTTATATATGTACAGACACGGAATGTCTTTGCATATGAATTATTTAGATTAAAGTAATGAGATTTTTTGTGTAAAAATCGCTACAGACAACGCATGAAGCCACGTGATGTAAGGAGATAACACAGAAAGCACTTCAAAATCAAAAACTTGCCAACGATAAGTGTCAGATGAATATATTTCGACCAAGAAAACAGCAATTATTCTCCCTTTGTCAAAAAGCATCCTTCAGGAAATGTGAAAGGTAAAGAACAAAATAATGGAAACAAAATTTATAAAGGTAAACCAACTATTACTTCTTACTTTTCTCAAATAAGGATATTACTAAGACAACCAGAATAATTTGTTGTAAAACTAGGTAAAACGAAGCATAGCTAGGTCATATTTTTATTCTCACATATTGAAAATTTGACACAACTTCGAAAAGCAAACTTACCTAGTTGATTAACGCCGGTCGTCTCTTCTCGATTAAAACATTATGTTGCATCATTTTGCAGCTCGACTGAGCCTGGTAGATCAGACTAAATTCCCTCTAAGAAGATTTACAATCGTACTTGATTTTGGCTCCATTTAAACAACCTCCTCATAGTTAACTAAATCTAATATCAACATTTTTGCTGATTAAAATACGACATTACGCCAAGATAGGTTAAATTGTCTTAAAGGTACCATAAAAATATTGAGCGCCAAAGCCCTTAAATTATTATATTAAAACTGAGTCCGTCATGCATGAAAGACTCACTCGAACTGATTTTGTCAGTTTAACTTGCCCGTAAAATTCAAATGAACCAATGAGAAAGTCTGTAATTAAAACACTACATTAATTGAAATCAACCAATGAAGTGTCGTAATTAGTTATGCAATTTCTCACAATTGTTTTTCAAATATTGGTTTATGAAAATCACTAGGAACATTTATGAAATACATATTTCTGATGTGCTCTTTAGAAAAGAAGACATCTAAACATAATATTCCTCATATCATTCAATGTATAAACGAGGTTGTTGAGAAATACGTAGAGTGTATCAGTAAACAATGGAAAACAAAACGTTGATGTCAAGAATCGAGGTCGTCTTGTGTTTTATTCTTGCCAGTACCTTTACTCCTGACCTGTAATGGAACACTTATACAAAATCCATTGCCAAGGCCGTTGGAAAAATGGTGGGATCCTTTTAGCGCTCCAGTAGATATATGACTCCTGATTCAATTCTCTACCTATATAAAAGCCAGGTAGGGCCAATGATGGAGTACTGTTGCCACATCTGGGCAGGAGCTGCTAGAAGCGACTTACCCTGCCTTGACAGAGTTCAAAATAGACTTCGTAGCTTGGTAGGGGGATGCCCTTTTCTCTTCTCTGCAACCTCTTTCCCACAGAAGAGACGTTGCTGGCTTGTCTCTGCTTTATCCCTATTTTCATGGCAAGTGCTCATCTGAGATTCAGTCTATGGTCCCCCCCTCGCCAAACTTTAACGAAAAACACTCGTCTAGCTGAAACCACTATCAATAATTCCCCACACTTTTTATCTGTGCCTAAGCCTAAATGTGGATCCCATGAACAAAGCTTCTTTCTTAGAACTGCACGCCTGTGGAACTCTCTACCGATTGCCTGTTTTCTAGCAGACTACAATCTGATTGTCTTCAAGTCCAACGTAAACAAGTTCTTGATGAACCGTCCCCCTAAGTAATCCAATTTACTTATTTTACTACGCTACAATCACATTGATTAATATATACCCATTAACCCTATTCTCGAGTGGCCTCCGGGCCTTGATAAGTGGTGATTTCTGTGTAAAAAAAGTCCGCGGCAACGTAAATGATAAAAGAACAGCGCATTTCGTAAGAGCTCATTGTTGTCCGTGGCTATAGATAGCATCATTCTCGTTAAAATTATTTTAGCTCAGTTAGCGTCCCGAATTCGATTCCCGGCAACGATGTTTAAATTTAAAATTTTAAATTCAGTATTTTCATACCTACATGCATAATGCAAATACTCGTCTGCAACTATAATAGTATTTATTATGAAAGAATAAATTAAACGAACTAATTAATTAACCCAGTTACTCTGAATTGCATCATAAATATGCTTATGTATTTCGAGTAATTGTGGATAGAGGGATTACTTGTTAATGGTGGATAGTTGAATTCTTAGTATGTTTGTGTGGATTCATAGTTGAATAACTATACACGTATATATTGTAAGATTGGATGAAAAGTTGTATCGACATTTTAACAGTTGAATGGGATGATGATGCAATTGATAGATGTGCTGATCAAGAAAAAAATTGTTTCCGTTTTGTTGCTTTGGGACAAATCTGAATCTTTAAATACAAAAATTACATTGGTTTTGCTCAATGAAGTCAAAAATTTGAACAATGGTTACCTGTCACTTTTAACGGTTCTATTCACATGTGCGCATACGTGGAGCATTTTAGAACCAGTTGGTAAAATGCCATGCAGAATAATTGTTTTGATTGGAAGTGGTTATTTTTATGACAAGAATTATTCAGGTTCGATAGTTTTAGGTGCTTATGTCGAAAAAGAATCACGTTGAAGTAATAAAACCTCGAATCTCCCCAAAATTGGTGCTCAGGACTGGCCTGTCTTGTGTGTGAGAACATAATGCCTTGCAAAAAATGAACGTCATCAATAACCATCTGACTGACAGAAACAGAATACTCTTCCCACTGCTGCACATAAAATTCGGCTTATTCCAGCAGTTCACTTAGGTTCTGTACAAGGATGGTGACTACTTCACTTACGCGTGTCTAGCTTTTCCAGAATTGACCGCTGAGAAGTCAAAAACTAACATCTTTAACGATTCTCAGATCCGACAGTTAATCAGAAATCCTGAGTTCGAAAATTAAATGGACAAAGTGGAATTTGAAGCGTTGAAGGAATTTGTTCAGATAATGAATAATTTTCTTGGCAACAATAAGGCAGAAAACTCCGTTAAACATGTCAACAAGATGCTGACTGCTTTCTGGTAGCTGGGCTGCAACATTAGTGTGAATAATCACTATATATTTTTACATATGAACTACCTATTTTTACATATAAACTACCTATTTTTACATATAAACTACCTATTTTTACATATAAACTACCTATTTTTACATATGAACTACCTATTTTTACATATGAACTACCTATTTTTACATATGAACTACCTATTTTTACATATAAACTACCTATTTTTACATATGAACTACCTATTTTTACATATGAACTACCTATTTTTACATATAAACTACCTATTTTTACATATAAACTACCTATTTTTACATATAAACTACCTATTTTTACATATAAACTACCTAATTTTACATATAAACTACCTATTTTTACATATGAACTACCTATTTTTACATATGAACTACCTATTTTTACATATAAACTACTTATTTTTACATATGAACTACCTATTTTTACATATAAACTACCTATTTTTACATATGAACTACCTATTTTTACATATAAACTACCTATTTTTACATATAAACTACCTATTTTTTCATATAAACTACCTATTTTTACATATAAACTACCTATTTTTCCATATGAACTACCTATTTTTACATATGGACTACCTATTTTTACATATGAACTACCTATTTTTACATATGAACTACCTATTTTTACATATAAACTACCTATTTTTACATATAAACTACCTATTTTTACATATGAACTACCTATTTTTACATATGAACTACCTATTTTTACACATAAACTACCTATTTTTACATATAAACTACCTATTTTTACATATGAACTACCTATTTTTACATATGAACTACCTATTTTTTCATATGAACTACCTATTTTTACATATAAACTACCTATTTTTACATATAAACTACCTATTTTTACATATAAACTACCTATTTTTACATATGAACTCCTATTTTTACATATAAACTACCTATTTTTACATATAAACTACCTATTTTTACATATAAACTACCTATTTTTACATATAAACTACCTATTTTTACATATAAACTACCTATTTTTACATATAAACTACCTATTTTTACATATGAACTCCCTATTTTTACATATGAACTACCTATTTTTACATATAAACTACCTATTTTTACATATGAACTACCTATTTTTACATATAAACTACCTATTTTTACATATAAACTTCCTATTTTTACATATAAACTACCTATTTTTACATATAAACTACCTATCTTTACATATAAACTACCTATTTTTACATATAAACGACCTATTTTTACATATGAACTACCTATTTTTACATATGAACTACCTATTTTTACATATAAACTACCTATTTTTACATATGAACTACCTATTTTTACATATGAACTACCTATTTTTACATATAAACTACCTATTTTTACATATAAACTACCTATTTTTACATATAAACTACCTATTTTTACATATAAACTACCTATTTTTACATATGAACTCCTATTTTTACATATAAACTACCTATTTTTACATATAAACTACCTATTTTTACATATAAACTACCTATTTTTACATATAAACTACCTATTTTTACATATAAACTACCTATTTTTACATATAAACTACCTATCTTTACATATAAACTACCTATTTTTACATATGAACTACCTATTTTTACATATGAACTACCTATTTTTACACATAAACTACCTATTTTTACATATAAACTACCTATTTTTACATATGAACTACCTATTTTTACATATGAACTACCTATTTTTTCATATGAACTACCTATTTTTACATATAAACTACCTATTTTTACATATAAACTACCTATTTTTACATATAAACTACCTATTTTTACATATGAACTCCCTATTTTTACATATAAACTACCTATTTTTACATATAAACTACCTATTTTTACATATGAACTACCTATTTTTACATATAAACTACCTATTTTTACATATAAACTTCCTATTTTTACATATAAACTACCTATTTTTACATATAAACTACCTATCTTTACATATAAACTACCTATTTTTACATATAAACGACCTATTTTTACATATGAACTACCTATTTTTACATATGAACTACCTATTTTTACATATAAACTACCTATTTTTACATATGAACTACCTATTTTTACATATGAACTACCTATTTTTACATATAAACTACCTATTTTTACATATGAACTACCTATTTTTACATATGAACTACCTATTTTTACATATAAACTACCTATTTTTACATATAAACTACCTATTTTTACATATAAACTACCTATTTTTACATATAAACTACCTATTTTTACATATGAACTCCTATTTTTACATATAAACTACCTATTTTTACATATAAACTACCTATTTTTACATATAAACTACCTATTTTTACATATAAACTACCTATTTTTACATATAAACTACCTATTTTTACATATAAACTACCTATTTTTACATATAAACTACCTATTTTTACATATGAACTACCTATTTTTACATATGAACTACCTATTTTTACACATAAACTACCTATTTTTACATATAAACTACCTATTTTTACATATGAACTACCTATTTTTACATATGAACTACCTATTTTTTCATATGAACTACCTATTTTTACATATAAACTACCTATTTTTACATATAAACTACCTATTTTTACATATAAACTACCTATTTTTACATATGAACTCCCTATTTTTACATATAAACTACCTATTTTTACATATAAACTACCTATTTTTACATATGAACTACCTATTTTTACATATAAACTACCTATTTTTACATATAAACTTCCTATTTTTACATATAAACTACCTATTTTTACATATAAACTACCTATCTTTACATATAAACTACCTATTTTTACATATAAACGACCTATTTTTACATATGAACTACCTATTTTTACATATGAACTACCTATTTTTACATATAAACTACCTATTTTTACATATGAACTACCTATTTTTACATATGAACTACCTATTTTTACATATAAACTACCTATTTTTACATATAAACTACCTATTTTTACATATAAACTACCTATTTTTACATATAAACTACCTAATTTTACATATAAACTACCTATTTTTACATATAAACTACTTATTTTTACATATGAACAACCTATTTTTACATATGAACTACCTATTTTTACATATGAACTACCTATTTTTACATATGAACTACCTATTTTTACATATGAACTACCTATTTTTACATATAAACTACCTATTTTTACATATAAACTACCTATTTTTACATATGAACTACCTATTTTTACATATAAACTACCTATTTTTACATATGAACTACCTATTTTTACATATGAACTACCTATTTTTACATATGAACTACCTATTTTTACATATAAACTACCTATTTTTACATATGAACTACCTATTTTTACATATGAACTACCTATTTTTACATATGAACTACCTATTTTTACATATGAACTACCTATTTTTACATATAAACTACCTATTTTTACATATGAACTACCTATTTTTACATATAAACTACCTATTTTTACATATGAACTACCTATTTTTACATATAAACTACCTATTTTTACATATGAACTACCTATTTTTACATATAAACTACCTATTTTTACATATGAACTACCTATTTTTACATATGAACTACCTATTTTTACATATGAACTACCTATTTTTACATATAAACTACCTATTTTTACATATGAACTACCTATTTTTACATATGAACTACCTATTTTTACATATGAACTACCTATTTTTACATATAAACTACCTATTTTTACATATAAACTACCTATTTTTACATATGAACTACCTATTTTACATATGAACTACCTATTTTTACATATGACCTGATTTCCTGAAAACCTGGGTTCAATAATTGACGGTAGAGAAAGGATTGAAAGTGATGGAGGCTAGCTCTCACGGTTGCTGGGTAACGGTCATAATGACTGATTACAAACTCTCTCCGTTGAGCATTCCAGGAGTTAGAAAAAATGGAAGTTCAAGACCTGAAGTTTGAACAATGGTGAAGAAAGATGCAATGTAAGTGCATTTAAGTTTATCAGTGCACAATATGCAGTTTACAGTAATCGATGTTTGTATCAGTAACTCAATATATGTCGTGTGCAAAACATTTTCTCTTACAAGAATATATTTATGTAGATATAATCAGCTGATAATGCTATAAAATGTAATCAATTTTGTCACAAGATTTGATATTTTATTAATAGACTCATCACAAAATCCTAACCTTATGGCAAGAGACAAATAGCATTTTCTTGTTTTAATGTACAAAAATAAGTTGTAGAAATCTAGACAAACTTTCAGAAAGTATTGTTATTCAGTGGAATTTATAATTGCTTATATCATGAATATCATATATATATATATATATATATATATATATATATATATATATATATATATATATACAGGGTGTCCGTAAAGTTACTATGCAGTCTTATTGTTTTATTGTATTATATTTGTATTAATAGTTAAATTACAGGGTGTCTGTATAGTAACTTGTAAGACTGTATAGTAACTTTACGGACACCCTGTATATATATATATATATATATATATATATATATATATATATATATATATATATATATATATAAATATATAATTCAATGTTACCAGTATAGAGATGCGAAGCAAACAATGAAGTTTTAACGAGATTTATGCAAGAGTGCTCAATATCGAATGAAATAGGGGCAACTACACTTTTTATTTGTTGTCGTGAGCATTAATATGGCGCCACACATTCTGAGTATGTTGCGGTCAGCCAGTATAAGTAACTAGATACATCTTTAACTGATATTGCTTATACAATGTTCAGTAAGTAACGAAAATTTTACAGCCGTTTCAAACAATATTTATCAGGTCTCATTACATGGTATTAGTCCAAATAAAAAAAATAAAAGCATTTAATATATGTGGAAAACAAAGAAGACGAGGAACAGGGAGGAAGAATAAAAATTGTATATAAAGATAGATAGAAAAACAGATATAAAAGAAGAAAACAAGTATAAGAAAAAAAAAGAGAACAGGGAAGTATTGCAAATAATATCATTTATAAAATATCCGAAATATATATAAAATATATGTAATATATATGAAATATCTGTAATTTATATAAATAATCTGTAATATATATAAAATATCCGAAATATATATAAATTGTCTGTAATATATATAAAATATCTGTAATATATATAAATTATATGTAATATATATATAAACTATCTGTAATATGTATATAAACTATCTGTAATATATATAAATTATATGTAATATATATATAAACTATCTGTAATATATATATATAAAATATCTGTAATATGTATACAAATTATCTGTAATATATATATAATTATCTGTAATATATATAAATTATATGCAATATATATAAAATATCTGTAATCTAGAAATAAATTATCTGTAATATATATAAATTTTATATAATATATAAAAATATCTGTAATATATATATAAATTATCTGTAATATATATCAAATATTTGTAATATATATAAATTATCTGTAATATATATAAATTATCTGTAATTTATATAAAATATTCGAAATATATATAACATATCTGTAATATATATATATATATATAAAATATCCGAAATATATCTAAAATATCTGTAATATATATGAAATATCTGTAATATATATAAAATATCCGAAATGTATATAAAATATCCGAAATATATATAATATATCTGTAATATATATAAATATCTGTAATATATATATATTATCTGTGATATATATAAAATATCCGAAATATATATTAAATATCTGTAATATATATAAAATATCCGAAATATATATAAAATTTCTGTAATATATATAAATATCTGCAATATATATAAATTATCTGTTATATATATAAAATATCCGAAATATATATAAAATATCTTTAATATATGTAAAATATCTGTAATATATATAAATTATCTGTAATATATATAAAATATCCTAAATATATATAAAATATATGTAATATATATAAAATATCCGAAATGTATATAAAATTCCCGATATATATATATAAAATGTCTGTAACATTTATAAAATATCTGTAATATATATAAAATATCTGTAATATATATAAAATATCTGTAATATATATAAATATCTGTAATATATATAAATTATCTGTAATATATATATATATATATATATATAT
Organism: Euprymna scolopes; assembly: GCF_053919585.1. Taxonomy (NCBI): domain Eukaryota; kingdom Metazoa; phylum Mollusca; class Cephalopoda; order Sepiida; family Sepiolidae; genus Euprymna; species Euprymna scolopes. Next base: position 27,476,499 of record NC_136506.1, read on the forward strand.
GTATATAAAATATCTGTGATATATATAAAATATCTGTAATATATATAAATTATCTGTGATATATATAAAATATCTGTAATATATATAAATTATCTGTAATACATATATAAAATATCTGTAATATATAAAAATTATCTGTAATATATATAAAATATCCGGAATATACATACAATATATGTAATATACATAAATTATCTGTAATATATATATAAAATATCTGTAGTATATATAAATTATCTGTAATATATATATAAAATATCTGTAATACATATATAAAATATCTGTAATATATATAAATTATATGTAATATATATAAAATATCCGAAATATACATACAATATCTGTAATATATATATAAATTATCTGTAATATATATATAAAATATCCGCAATGTATAAACAAATATCTGTAATCTCTTCTCTATATAAATAAAATGAACTCATTTTTTCCCCGTCTTATTTTGGCCTTTATAGGATTAAAAATCAAGATATTTCATGCAAATATAATATGCACAAACGGCAGAACAATATCTGAGGTGTGTTATAGGCTTATTATTTCTCAAATTCCTCGATAATCTTAGATTTCTATACTTTTTCTGCTGTGAAGTCACGGCCAAAATCAGTTAAGATCAATGGAAGTGGTAAAATAGTTTCTCTCTTATAAATTTCTCCTCCCCCTGCCACCACTTAACACCGTTTGGGGGTCGTTCACAAGGAACAGTTGAAAAGAGAACACCGGTTTGGTTTCGTAGTTCTTTCATGTCAAGTTATTTAAAGTCACCAAACTAAGCTGCAGTGCTCTGTGGCGTAGTGGTTAGCGTGCTGGACAATTCAGATTATATTTTCACGTTCGCGCCGACCTACCGTAGTCGTTTTTTTTTTCCTAAACAACTGGAATGGACATTTCTTGGTGGCCGAACTGTTAACGTTGCAGATGTTTTTTTTGTTTTTTTTTCACACTTTATTTTCCTACTTTTACTCATGACTCCGGGTTTGATCCTTCCTACTTACCTACCATAACATTTTTTAAAACTCCCCCCCCTGTCCCGGAAACAAACACTCGGGCAACGCCGGGTACCCCCGCTAGTATATATATATATAAAATATTAAAATCTTTAATAATAAAATAATTGATAATAAAAATGAAATAAAAATAACAATCTTTTTCACAGAAAAAATATTAAAATCAAAACTATAAGATTTTAAATTACTTCGATAGAACATTTAAATTTATAAATCAGTAAATAAACAATGACAAAGGAAAATACAAACATATCTTAAAATACGTGTCGGTGTACACAGCTAAAAATATTTTCTAGACAGACAGTACATATAATGGACAACTTTAGATACAAGCGGATATAACAAGTAGACTAATAGGTGCTACAACTTGCCCAGGGTGACCTGGAATTGTACAAGGCAGGCGGTTTCATTTCCCTCAGATCGTATACCTACCTACTTAAATATGTTTCGCTCTCTTTTTCCTTCTGAAATTAATATTTGACATTTGAAAAATGTTTTTTTTTTTTTAATATACTTCCAGGGTTTCCATTAATATGAAAATTGGTTATATTTGATAAATTGACTACCGCGAGTATAGATTTCACTCTAGACATATTTTCGTAATTTAAAATTCAAACATCATTTATTAATGAACAGCTGTATGGTACGAATTCTCGTGTTGAAGAAGACATTTAATTATAACCTCAGCAAAATTTAGTAATAAAACTCATTTCTCTACTTAAAGCACTATTTTCAAATGTATCAAATTATAAGTATTCCAGTTTGGTATAGAAGTTTGAAAATATTTCGATTGTAGAAATGTTTCTTAAGTGGATTGTTATTATGTTAATCATTGTGATTGATGCTTTAATAGCTTCAGCAGTAATTGCGTTCGGATTCTACGCCATATTTGTCAGAGAAATATATTTCGACATGAAGTTATCGAAGACAAATAATAACGTTAATATATATAACAATCCAGACTTGAGATATTCAAAAGTAGGAACTAATGACCTGAAGGAGGTTGCTAGATAGTGCTCAATAATAAGTACAATTTTTTAAAAATTATTTATTCGGAGAGAAACAGTTATATTTAATCGCTACAAACAGCCATCTGCTTCAAACCATGGAACTCCGTCAGGCGACCCTGAACTATTCGACGTTATAAAAAAAAAGGGGAAAAGTTTTAGGCTCTTTTTTGAAAGGCTCACTTTTCCCCTTTTTCTATAGTGTCGAATGATTCAAGGTCGCCTGACAAAGTCTCATGGACTGAAACAGATGGCTGTTTATAACGACCAAATGTAACTGTTTCTCTCCGAGTAAATAATAATAATAATAATAATAATAATAATAATAATAATAATAATAATAATAATAATAATAATAACAACAACAACATATATAATATATTTCCTCCGAGTAAATAATAATAATAATAATAATAATAATAATAATAACATATATAATATATAATAATAATAATAATAATAATAATAATAATAATAATAACAACATATATATATATGTGATATATATATATATATATATATATATATATATATATATATATATATATATATATTTATTTTTATTACCAAACAGTTCTTTCAGCATATCAGAACTTCGGTAAATTTGTGCAGATCCTTTTCATTATTCAAAAATTATTATTATGTCAATATCGAATCTTTTTCTAAACAACGATTGGTATACACAAAAGATGAACTATAGTTGAACAAACTTTTTCACACATTATATTTTTACATATATACATATATATATATACATATATATATATATATATATATATATATATATATATATATATATATAAAGGTTATGAGGGGTTTTTGAAGCATGAAAAACGATGTTACCTTTTGTAATTAATATATTTATTGTTATTTTTTTATATTTCAAGCGGACCTCAGCTCTGGTCACAAAAAAGTATCGAAATGAAAAAGAAAAAGAAAACCGTTTAAAGAACTGGAGATTTGTTTCGTGGACAGCGTTCATTCCTAGCAATCATGTTCGAAAAAGTTCACGTGAATTATTTTAGCCGTTTGTGGAAGAAGATTGTGTTTTTTAATATTTTTTTAATGTTGCAATGTAAAAGCGTTTAATTCAAACGGCAAAAATGAGACGCAATTGATTTCAATATGTACAATGGAATAGAAATGAAAAGGTTAAACGGTAAAAAATAATGTAATTAATAGTTATGAATAATAATAATAATAATAATAATAATAATAATAATAATAATAATAATAATAATAATAATAATAATAATAATAATAAAACTACTGAAGAGGGCAGAGTTAAAGAAAATGTCGGCTTTTTTAATGGTGATTAAATTCCATCTCTCCCTCAATAAAGATGGGACGAACATGAAAACTTCCCCCTCAAACATTCCCATTATTGCCGATACATTGATGATATTTTTTTCATATGGCCAAAAGAATTTCCACGAATACATCAATAATTCACATAACAATAGAAAATTTACTATAGAACAACATTCATGCAACTCCGTCCCATTCTTGTACGTCACTATCATATCCCATAACAATAGGCTAACTACGTCCGTCTATATTAAACCCACTGACAATAAAACATTCCTTAATTTCTACAGCAACCATCCATTAAACCTAAAGAAATCTATCATTTACAGTTCATGCATACGAATAAAACGCATCTGCTCCGACCCCCTAGACTACATACACCATATCACAAAGCTTACGCAAAAATTCATCAATAATCAATATCCCATTATGTACATTAAACAAGCCATAAAAAACTAATAACATTGATAGATCCCATCTTCTCCAATACAAACAAACAAAAAAAAAAAATTAACAAACGCATCTTAATGGTTTTCTACCACCGCCAACACGTGCATAAAATTACGACGCACCTAAAAAAACTTACAACAACCTAAATAATAACTCCACTATTAAGTCTATATTTCACCTTCCACCAATAAATGCGATCAAACAACTACCCAATCTCTCAAGCATGCTCACCTGCAAACGCACACAGGGCACACACCAAAATGGCAATTATAGATGCAATAAACCGCGATGCCTTATATGCATACATCTAAATACCACACCACTATTCAATATACCTGAATGTAACACTCACATAAAACCGCCGCGTCTAACATGTGACAGTTCTAATGTGATATATTACATATACTGCTCCATTTGTAACAATGGAGGACATATTGGCGAAACTCTGACACGTTTTCGAATCCGCCTAAACAATCCTAAGACGACAATCCGACAAAAATCCCCACCCCACTAGCAAACCACTTCAATTCACCTGGACACACTATAGACAATATTAGATACCTCCTAATAGACTGAAATTTCCCATCAACAAAAATGCGAAAACAAAAAGAAATACAACGGATCATCCGACTAAATATTCATAAGACAGATCTTAACATAGACCTTGGCCAACTTGAATTCTACAAGTACTTAAAAAATAATTAAGTAACACAATCACCTACTCATACATATATACTTATACGTATGTATTAACCTGTTCTTGTTCTATATTGATTTCTATATGTATATTATATCTTTTCGTTTTATAGCTAACACATGCATTATTCTCTTGTTATTTTTATTATTACTTTATTTATCTTCATTATTATTATTATTATTATTATTATTATTATTATTATTATTATTATTATTATTATTATTATTATTATTTCCGTTATACCTAAACTTCTATCTGCACCATTTTCACATATATATATATATATATATATATATATATATATACATGTTTACATCTATGTTTCCATCGTAAACTTCGTATCCCTACTTATTCACTCACTTTATTTTATACATGTCTTTAAATAGTAATTGATATTTGTGTTTGACTATATATGTATGTGCATAAACGCCTATATATGTATGTATGTGTTTATATGGGGATGTGTATGCATATATCTGTACATATATGGTTTCATATTGTTTATATATATACACACACACATATATATATATATATATATATATATATATATATATGTCATTGGGTGCACGTTTTTGGGGGTAGAGAGGGATCCCGTAAGCCGTGGTTAAGGCAACTTTTCTAGGAGAAGCAAATCTCTGATTTAAAAAACCATAAAGCGGAAGACCAGTATCCGCATTAAGCTGGTCTGCAATTTGATTTGTTGGTGGCTATCTTGCTCTTGCTTGTTGCTGGATCTCAACATTTTGAACCGAGAGAGAGAGACTTAGCTGTCGTACAAAGCTAAGACTCTGTAACATCATATTTGTATAGATACTCCCTCAGATATTTGGGCTCATGGATTTTAAATGTCTGAGGGAGTGGCACTCGTCTGACAAGACGTTGTAATCATCATCATATATGTGTATGTACGTTCCTGCCCATGTAATGCATAATTATGTTGATGTGCCTTACATGCTCTTGTATTTTGTTTTATGCTTATATATTTGTATATGTATGCATATGTATATATGTGTATTTATGTGTATGTGTATTTGTATATTCTATATGTATGTATATGTATATATATATATTTATGTGTATGTGCTTATGTGTATATATAATACATGTGTGCATATGGGTATGTGTGCATGCATGTATGTATGTCATTGGGTGCACGTATGCATGCCTGGGCCTGTACATGTCATTGTATGCACATACATGTGTATGGATATATATATATATATGCGTGTATGTGTGTGCATGCGTGTATATCTGTTTGTGCATATTATTATTTACATATGCATTATATGTTTGGGAGGTGCATATATTATATAGATATGGTCGTTGAATATGACTGTGTATTGGTATGTATGCGTATATAGGGGTGTTAACTGTGCATGCATATATATATATATATATATATATATATATATATATATATATATATATATATATATATATCTGTACCCTTATGCACATTTTTCATGTAAACGCTACTATTGGTCTATAATTTAATTATTATTATTATTATTATTATTATTATTATTATTATTATTATTTTCAATATTTTATAAATGTTGTAATTATTATCAATACACACAGAGTGACTTTCGAGCCAAAAGCACATACGTTTAAGGACCTGCTCTGATATCTTCCTCGGTCTGTGTATGAGAATTCCTTCGGGACTGAGACAATTTTCTTTCAGAACCAAGACTATTTGTATTCTCATTTAATTATTAACTAATATTAATTTTATTAATCTTTTTATCATTATTATTATCATTATTATTATTATTATTATTATTATTATTATTATTATTATTATTATTATTTATTTACCTATGTTCGTCCCATGTTTATTGAGGGAGAGACGGAATTTACTCACCATTAAAAAAGCCGACATTTTCTCCCACTCTGCCCTCTTCAGTAGTTTTATTATTATTATTATTATTATTATTATTATTATTATTATTATTATTATTATTATTAATTTTATCTCTTATTCACCATTAAAAAAGCCGACATTGTCATTAACTCTACCCTCTTCAGTAGTTGATTATTATTATTATTATTATTATTATTATTATTATTATTATTATTATTATTATTCATAACTAATTATTACATTATTTTTACCGTTTAACAATTTCATTTCTATTCTATTATACATATTGAAATCAATTGCGTCTCATTTTTGCCGTTTGAATTAAACGCTTTTACACGCTACAAATCTCCAGTTCTTTACACGGTTTTCTTTTTCTTTTTCATTTCGGTATTTTTGTGACCAAGAGTGGAGGTCCGCTTGAAATATAAAAACATAACAATAAAAATATTAAATACAAAAAGTAACATCGTTTTCATGCTTCAAAAAACCCTCATAACCTTTAAATCACTATCCTAGAAGCATACGTGAACTTTTAACATTATATATATATATATCTATATCTATATATATATATATATATATATATATATATATATATACGTATATCCATATATATAAATATATATATATTTACATATATCCATATATATAAATATATATATATATAGAGAGAGAGATAACGGGAGAGTAAGGTATATATATATATATATATATATATATATATATATATATATATATATATATATATATATATATATATCGAGAGATAGATAGATAGAGAGAGTATGATAGTGAGGAAGAAATTAATATGTTGACATTTGAAATATGTAACTTGGGTTTCCATTAATGTGAAAAATTATAGTTGAAAATTTGAATAAAATATTTATTAAGTAAATTTTTTTTTTAATTATACTCCACGCACGGTAACCTTTGTGATTCAATTTAAACCAACTTTAGTAGTTATTGCGTTTTGGTTTGAAACTGTTTTTATCAAAAAATATATATTTCGATATAAAATTATGGAAGACGATGCAACATAAATGTTGCGCATATAAAGTTAAATCATATAAACATTTAATTATTTCTTATCTATATAACAATAATTATTGATTAAATTTTGAACCGTGAAATCGAAGGATTCTTTGAACGAAAATTGTTAGGAAGCATAGAAATGCAATTTTGTGTGGAAGTCTTAGTTATGGCATAAGTCAAGAAACCATGGGCATTAAAAGAAAATCAAGTTTTCAAACTAGGTAAGTTATAGGAAAGTCTTCAAAATAGCTGAAATAATGAACATTGTTTTCTAGCATTAATACAAATATACTTTGCTGATTTCTTTATGTCCTCTGATGAGAAGAATACCAAGAATAGCATTTTTTGAAACTCCACGAAATAAGGACTTCGTAAATTATTTTTGGAGTATTCAGTCGAACCATACATTTTGATTGTAAAGGTCAATTTACAGTTTTAATTTTCTTTCTCTTTCTCTCTCTCTCTCTCTCTCTCTCTCTCTCTCTCTCTCTCTATATATATATATATATATATATATATATATATATATATATATATATATACTTTTATTTGTTTTACATATGCATCTATATGTAGCTACACATTCATGACCGTGTTTCGGACAGCCAGTTTCACGTAACTAGATATTTCTTTAAGCGATATTACTTATACAAGACGAAAACTGGAAAATAAATTGAAAAAAAAACCCCCAAATTTCCATCACATTTAAATCAGGAGCACAGTCACGTGATATTTAAAAATAACAAAGGCCAACAGCATTTGAACAAGTTGAAGATAAAGAAAGACAAAACAAGAAGGGATGAAATAACGATATATAAGAAACAAAAAAGAAAAGGAAAAAAGAAAAGAAAAATACTACTACTACTACTACTACTACTAATAATAATAATAATAATAACAATTGTCCTGGATATGACCTTAAACTATATCAGATGGTGAGGACCTAGCTTGCGGGCTTTGGGGAGTGTGGAACCACCCTTTAATTGCCATTGAAAAGGGTTGATATGCGTAAAAACCCAAACTACAATAATAATAGTAAAAGTAATAATAATAATAATAATAATAATAATAATAATAATAATAATAATAGCAATAACAAGTGAATGTAGCAAACTAGCCAAAAGAAATACAAGAACAGACACGACGAAGTGGGAAGAGCAGTACACTGAAAATTGTGCAAATAACTGCATCTTACGAACGCGCAGACAAATGGTACAAACATAAGCTAGCAATAGTAACTGAACTTCAGAATAACAAAATCCGGGGGGGGGGACATGGATATCAAACAGATAAACCTATCCAAACCATAAGACTGGATGTCGTAATAATTAACAAGTAAGAAAATTTCTGCCGAATCGTAGACTTTGCTGTTCCAGTTGACCACCGGACAAATATCAAAGAAAAGGATACAAAACGGAACAAATGCACCGACCTAGACAGAAAACTGAAAGGGATATGGATGATAAAAGATTCAAGAAAGTACCGATAATAGTAGGAGCACTAGGAAAAATTTGGAAAAAAACTTTGAAAAAAGAATGGGAGAAATTGGAATCAGAGGAATGACCGGAAAGATACATCGAATAACAATAACGAAAACAGCTGAAATATTAAGGAAAACCCTTGAATACGGGGACTAATACACATGAGCCACACGCGCAGACCAGAAGAAGTGCTGCAGTAACAAAACATAAAGAAGCGTTACATGGCACCAAGAACATTGAAGATATATATAGTTCTCTTTCCTCTCCTCGAAACCCTTTCTTCATCCTCTCTCATTACCCAATCATTTAAATTCCCACAAAAGAATGATGCCAAATAGCCGAGAAAGGCCAAGGAGGATGGAAAGATCTCAGATGGGCAAGTGCGTAGAGAACTGGGACCTTAGGGAGGCTTATAGCTACTCAAATTCCAGTGGAGACCAATGGCCGCTGCTAGCGAGAGATCGATGGTGGGCGGATGTTGCGATGATGCAAATTCAGAAAAAAAAATTACAAAAGAAAACACGAACACATCTTTATATCATGGGGGAGGGTTAAAATCTAGAACGGTAGACTAGACAGTGAAAGTATGGGCTTATGACGCCCAGAAACGACTGTTAAATCTGCAAATTCTTGCGTGAAAAATATTGCTAAATCAGTAGAACAGGCTACTCAAAGTTCGTAGCAAATAATATCAGATAAAAATTCACATTATACGTACTTAATTATTTTCTGTGTGAAATAATAAATAAAATATTTTGTTTTGCTGTTTTGAAGTTGTTTTTAATATTATAACATTTATTAAACATATAATAGTGTATGAACAAAGCTTCTTTCCGAGAACTCCCCGCCTATGTAACACTGTTCCACTGGCCTGCTTCCTGACCGATTACAACATGGTAATCTTCACTTCTAATGTAAACAAGTTTTTGTTGAGCCGGCTTCTTAAATCATCTAAATTCTATCCAATTTTCACCATTAATGATTACTACACTACCACCTTACATTCATTAATTCTTATCCTCGAATAAACTTCAGGACTTGATAAATACTGAATCCCTTGTAAAAAATATTGATTCATTTATTAATTTTTTTTTTTTAGAAAAATAGAACAATTTTTGTTTGACACTGATTGCTGCTGACATCGAATCGCCTTTTCTTCTGATTCACTAGAATATTTTAATAACCAAAGAAATCATGCGACAGACTGACAGACACAGCATCATTATACAGATGTGTGAACAGATATGTAATTCTACATAAGCGTGACAGACCAATAAAGCGGTTAACTGACGGACAAATCTTTTTAGACAATCGCTGCAGATATCTCATGAAAAGCCAAACTTCAGTTAAAAACTAAATTTATTTGTTGAATTGAGTTAAACATCCCAAATTTAAATTACCCACACCCTGGTATCTGATGAAGTAATATCTGAACTTTAAAGTTTCCATTCAACCCTAAAAATGGATCAAACGGGTTGAAAATTCGCGATCATTAATTATGCATTAAAGACATTCTATATGCGCGTTTAGTTCAGAGATAAATAAGAAAATATGTCTACTTAAAAAATGATTAAAAAAACAAGCCAGTAAAACACGCACAGATGATTCTGAAATACACACATACACACGCGTGCACACATATAATCAGCTAGCGGATTTTTTTTTATTGAAAATCAATATTTCAACTATATATATATATATATATATATATATATATATATATATATATATATATGTATACTGTATTAACAAAACCAAGACTTCAAAAAAGGAATTGATAGCAACAAAAAGTGTATTTCCTTGTAAGTAACAATTGTTTCAAGACCGATCGGACAATTTCAAGCATAATGGCCTTTAAAAATTTTCACATAACCAGCCTTTCTGCATAGTTCTTGAATAAAAAACACATTAACAATAGAACATTACTTAAAGAAATTTCCCTTAAAGGAAATAAAGCATTTAAATAAGTTCTTGACAAAGATGCGTCCAGGATAAATGTTTTCTCATACAGTATATTAATGTTCAATTATGAAATATGATAATTTTGTAGCTTACATTTTAAGTCATCCCTTTTGGCTGAAAATTCATTGGTATATGAAAATTTACTGAATTATACGAACCCAGTACAATTCAGTATATTACAAACAAGTATCTCTCTCTGTCTCTTTCTCTCTCTCTCTCTCTCTCTCTCTCTCTCTCTCTCTCTATATATATATATATATATATATATATATATATATATATATACACACAAACTTTATATGCAGTCTTACAATATTTCCTTTCCCTATTATCATTATTTCTTCGTCATCAAATCTATATTTATTCTGAGAGAAGAATAAAAAAGAAAAAAACTTTTCAACTGTTCTCTGAGGAAAATATGTTCGTCTCTGATGAGGTGCTTTATAAGTTAATAACTAGGATATTATAAGTGTGTATTAAATATGTCTTCTGAGTTAGAATGATTACTAACGGTACAAACACAGAGAGAAATGTGTAAAATGTACGTTGCTCTCTCCCTATATATATATATATATATATATATATATATATATATATATATATATATATATATATATAGTCATCCACATACAGTACTGTTTCGCTATTTCACAGCTCATCACTGCGACTAGGCAAGCAACTACCTCAAGCAAGGATCGAAACCCGATCGCCTATATGACAGTCGAAGGTTCTAACCGTTTCACTATTTGGCTGCTGCTGCTGTGCAGGCAGTGAATTAACAATGTTTTGACATTGTCTAAATACCTAGTCTCAATTTGATTTACACAACGAGAATCGCTTAATACGCTAATGGTAATTTGTATATCACCTCCCAAATGCTCAACCTAAGATAGGGAGCATTATATATATATATATATGTATATATATATATATATATATATATATATATATATATATATATATATATATATATGGTTAATTTAATGTATATAAATATAAATTATGAAAACTTTTAAATTAAAAGAAAATAAAAATGAAAAATTAAAACTTAAAAAAGGGGAAAAGAAAAGAAAATGATTTTAAAGAAAGAGAGGAAAAAAAGGTTTATTAACTATTGAAAGTAAATAAAAATGAAATTAAGAATAAAAATAAATAAATAGAATTAGTACAACCTCCAAACAGGAAATTTTTAAATAAGCAGCTTTAAAAAATAGTGGATATTTTCTAACCACCATCAACGATATCGAACCAAACCCCTTAATAATAATAATAATAAAAAACACAGACCTAGGAAAATTATTTGGTTCAACCCTCCATTTAATATTATGATAAAAATAAACTAGGAATAAATTCTTTTTTACTACATGTATCAAAACCGTATTATTACTATATACATGTGACTGGTGCCATCAGGTAAGGCTGTCTGAAGATATTGACTTCCATTGCAAAAATGGACTAAATATAAATCTTATTGTTTTTCTCTTTGACAAAATCAGTCATGTTTTGCAATCTTAAATAGGAAAACAGCAATTTTCATATTCAAAAACACATCAATAAATAATTTAAGTTAGAAAGAACTTGCAACCGTGAGCGTTTTTTTTTTCTTCCAAAATTAATGAATTCGGTGTTAAATAACCGGCAAAGGATTGATATGTCGTAAAACACAATAGGAAATAAACTATACTTGCATAAAAAAACATACAGCATAAAATTAAAAAAAAACATGGCTGTCTGTTTACAGTTAGAAATTAGCTATGTATGTTATAATTAAAAAGAAAAGTCATGTTGAGCAGATACTTTAATTTATTTTTATTATAGTTTCTTTTCACAATAGAAAAAAGTGAATTGACATCTCCCCTTTTATAAAAAGAAAAAAAAACACAAAAAAACAAAACAATCTGTTGTGTGTTGAATTGTCATTGAAAAAAAAACTGTAATTTTTTTAAAATTAATTCTTTTTGGCTTTAAAATTGTTGAAAAATAATTTTCGAAAAAAAATGTTTTAAATTCGTCGTTACTTGTTTTATTTTATTTTTTCTTCATTTTTTATAATGTGTTTTAAAATTGGTCACCCATCTGGTACTAGCCAGATAAACCGTTGCTTAACATTGGTTATCTATTAGAAACAGATGCCGTGTGGGACCTATTGAATTATACATTATTTTTGCATCTTGTCTAAGACGAAGAAGCCAGTGACTGGGGCGGCCGCCAAGATTTGTCAAATACTCATTGCTGTAAATGATGACTTTGTAGAAATACTGACATGATTTGAAGTGAAGAAAAGTGTATCATTTTAACTAATCTATGGTAACCCGTTGTTCTTCAAAACTATGCATATCTTTGTAACATCGTTTCTTTCATACAATAAGTCCCGTCACGGTACAAGATTCTTGGCAGTTAACCGCCATTCTTTCTAGCAGTGTTCTGTCGGTTGGATCAACTTCATTTCTTTTCTACTAACTTGAATAAAAAAATAGGAGAAGATCTCTGACAAATCAAGCTTCCTATCAGCTAAATAGAAAACAAAAATGAATCCCCAAAGAGAACGTTGGGAATGTTTTTAGTTCTCTCCCACTGCACGAACTTACACACCAGGGTCAGAAAGTGAGAGGAGGGCCACTTTAACCTGCAAAATGTTGTACTCTAAGGTGCTGCGATGTTGCGTAGATAGCAGTTGCCTCAGTGAAATAGAGAGAGGAGCAGTCGGAGGTAGCAGGACTGGTGACGTCACGCGGAGAGAGCAGCAGCGGCAGTAAGACAGAAAGAGTGAGCTGGGAGAGACGTGACGGCATGAACAGTAGACAGGAGAGCAGACGACAACGAATTCCCGCTAGCCGGTGATAACCCCGTAGAAATTTGTTATGGGAAATAGAATATTAAAGAGATAGGATCAGCGTTTTTCGCTGCAGATTTGGCAGTATTTTCGATGTAACCATTCGACGTTTGTTACTATATTTTTGCACTATAACGGGGTATGCCCCGCACAGTCAGAAGTTTCTATTTATAAACGATGCTGCTAGGAACTAACGAATCGAATTAATTAACGTTCTGCTACCAACCAATTAGAAACCAGAATTGCCCCATAAATATTAAATTTTTCTGTAGCAATTTCGCATATGTTTTCTTTGTATCAACACGGGAATAATATTTTGTTCTGTTGACTCCTACTCGAGAACTGTCTACTGCGAACCAGTCACTTCTCAGTACTTGTGTAGAACAACGAACCATCGGAAACTGTTCTGAAACTAAACATGCCTTACACTTCTAGTTGCATAAGAATGTCAGGCCGAGGAGAGCAAATGTTATATCCCTGGAAGGCTGCTATTGTCCGTGGTGATGTATAATTTGAAAAACTTTCTTAATGTCATTTTGCCAAGGACTCGGTAGGGTATATATATATATATATATATATATATATATATATATATATATATATATATATATATATATATAGTCTTGGAACTTTTTAACCTTTAAAACGATAAAAAAATATTTTTATCATTCGTTAGAAAACTATCTAGTCAGTAAGTTATTTAATCACCTGCAATCACTGCATCAACTCGCTCTCAAATTACTATAGTACCGATAATTTATTTTTCAAGGCATCATCAGTTGTTTACCATGAAACACTGTTTCGGGGATATATATATATATATATATATATATATATATATATATTGAAGTGACACTTTTTAACTGAGGCAATGCTTGATTTGTATTTGTTTAATTTTAGTAAATGTTCGACTTTTAGGCCAATTGAAAAAATTGCACCACCAGAAATGAAACTGATATCGTTATAGGTTTCCATAAAAAAAAGATCAAACGATGTATTGCTATTTGCAAGCCTTAATTTTGTACGCAAGAAAAATGATATATGTTCCTTCAGCATCTGGCATTTTTACTCTTGATTTTAGATACTGATATCGTCGATGTATTTTAGGAACTATTACAATAACAAAACACATTTTCACACGTTATTTACATATATATATATATATATATATATATATATATATATATATTGCTTTACTGGTGTTTTAAAATCAATAAATATTCATTATTTTATCATTATGAAAGATTGGTGTCGGAATCGGAAAATTTAGTTCCTATTTTCCGATGCGAAAATGATTCTTTAATTATCTTTTTTTATTTGATTAAAAAAAAAATCAAATAAAAAAAAGACAATTAAAGAATCGTTTTCGCATCGGAAAATAGGAACTATTTTTTCCGATTCCGATACCGATTCTGATACCGCCAAATCTTCCGATTTTTTCCGATTCCCATTAATCTTCTGAACAACATATATCTTTTTTGTTTGAATTTTTATTCATACAATAAGATCTAACAACATATGAATGCACATATTTCAACTGTGACTTTGTTCAAAGTTAAGATGTCTCAACCTACTGTGAATATACTGAAATGACGTTTGCCATATATGCCATATATATTTCAATACATGAGGAATCTGAACGTTGGATAAAGTCGTAACTGAAACATATATGTACTCTAGCCTCAGTAAGTTTGCACTTTGAATAAAAATAAATTTTAATGTGCATGTACACATGTGACGAAAAATGCAAATCATACTAAAATACAGCTTTAATTAGAATAAAGCACTATCTTATAAAAGCTATATATATATATATATATATATATATATATATATATATATGCATATATATATATCTTTGCATATATATATATATCTTTGCATATATATATAGTCTTGGAAGTTATTAACCTTTAAATTAACGTTATTATTTCGAAATTATTATTCAACATGAGAAGAGTGGGGGTGTTTTGCAACTATTCTTTATTACAACTATACTGTCGCTATTTTCTTACAACTAAACAACTTTAACCAGTGAGTTTTTTTTTCTTTTCACCCTTAAATCCAACCGAAACTTTGCCTTCCCGTTACATTTCACATCCAACCCGTTATTTCATTACAGAAAGATTGAAGTATGTTGCATGTTGCACACTCGTGGCCTTCAGCGTGGGATACTACGACGTCAACCAAGCCGATATCATTTACGCCGTCTCACTGGAAAGTTCCAGTTGGCAAAATTGTGCTGTGAAACCCGAGAACGTCTTGTCTGCAAATACAATTTAATGGGATTGTAATTTAAATAATAAAAATGTACACACATTTACAAAATTAGGTCACAAAATTAAGTATTGGCGTCACAGAACCATGATTAACTTATAGTTATATATTGGGATTCTACGTCAGTAAGTGGAGATTATGTATTTTTACGAGGTTCACATTTGTACATGTCAGTATAATCTGGCAGTAAACGGAAATAAACCCATGTGCAGCTGGCGTGAGTTGAAACGTGGGGAAGATCAAGGATTCTCTCCCTTGACAAAACGCCACAGAAACAAAAATCTCGACTGATCTTACATAGATATGATATCACTTGTTCAGGGGACAGATAGAGTTTTTTGTCAGTCGGGAAACGAGAAAGGCGGCATGTGTTTAAAAATGTAGAGAGAATCTAAATGAATGTTGCTCGTTCGTCGTTCATCTTCAGTTCGAAAGACAAGGAGAAGTAATTAGAATCAGATATTAGTCCCCCACGTACGTACCACCCATTCTTTAAATAAAACCTTCATTGTGCTTTCCAGATTCGTCTTCTCAACAACCACGAAAAGCTCAAGAATATATACGCGGGAAAGAGACGATCGGAGAATGAAAGCAGTAACCGCGCACGTATGTAAAAAAAGAAACTTTGTTTTGGCAAGTTGTTTCTTGATCAGTCACGTACAAAAACGTATGTGTTTTAGAATGAATGACCACGTGCGAGCTGTTTGTTTAACGTGGCAAATGTTAAAATATAAAGATTTCAGAAAGAGCAGGGAAATGATTCGTTTTTATTTGCTGATTACGGGACGCTGATTGCGAATAAGTCGTAATAGAAAAATCGAAAAAAAATGTGAGCAAATAAATCTAGGTTAATAAAGTTTATAGGTTTTACATCTAGAGGCACAAGACAAATATTCTATTGTCAGTGGATTCAGCTAGACGAGTGTTTTTTTTAGTGATCTAGCGTTCAGAATAGTGGAAATAGAAAGTCAACTGTATTGTAAGAGAAATGAATATGCCAGATTTATATATATATATATATATATATATATATATATATATATATATATATATTTGTGATATATTTCCCCAAAACATATGGCCTTGATGGAAGGTAGACTAAAACTTGCGGCTATGGTTTCAAATGATCTGAAATAACAGTAAGAGGAGACTAGATTCCAGATATTTCTCATAAGTTATATCTTCTCTATTTTAGAAAGAGGGTACGATTATGAATATCTCCAGTATCAAATAATCTTTATACACTGTAAAATTTACTTTATGTATGGAAACAAAAGAGGGGAGATATAACATATGAGAAATATTTAGAATAAAGTGTTCCCTTGCTGCTAATTCAGATCATTTGACAACATAGTAGAAAGTTTTAATCTGCCCTTCATCAAGCCCAGATATTGTGGGGAAAATCAGATAGTTTTTAATTTATATGCAAAACAAGGAAAACAAATGACCATGATAAAATAGAGTTAAAGGTGCATCTTTCACCGCACAAAGAAATCCTTTAAAATTACTCTATTATACGTTTTGGAGGGTGCTGAAAACGAAAACAATAGTCAAAATCCCAGAAAACGAGTACTTGTAATGATATAAATAAATTATAGTTTAAAAACGGGTAAGATGACTTTCCTATATTAATATAACGTAAAATAAACACTCATTTTATAGCCAAGTTGACCATAATGTGAGTGCTAATTTTAGGTAAGATTGATATGGAAAAGTGATCCCCCAATTGTTTAATAATCTCCCACTTGCTTAAGGACAGATGTTACATAGCCCGCTACACAATACAGATCATTAGCTTTCCAAAAAAACTTCATTTGTTAAATTCCGACCAATAGTCGCCGAGATATCGAACTTATAAACTTACCAACAAGTGGTCTATCTATCTATCTATCTATCTATCTATCTGCGTATATATATATATATATATATATATATATATATATATATATATATATGTACACCCACCCACACACACACAGACACACACACACAGACACACGCACATATATATATTAATATATTAATATGTGTGTGTGTGTGTCTGTATATATATATATATATATATATATATATACTAGGAAAAGTACCCGTCGTTGACTGGGTTCAAAAAAAGGCTACAGAAATTGGACTGCGATTGTTGAAAATATGATAGGTTATGAAAAGGAGGGGGTTGTAAAGAGATAGGTTTTTATATTCCAAAAATGTAACCTAAGCAAAATAGGATGAAAGTAAAGATAATTTTCGCGAAAAATATATTTTTTATATCAACTTTGTTTCCATTCGTAGCCAAGAGTGACCAAAAAAATGACGTTTCCTTAAAAAGAGAAAATGTTATATATAAAATAATATAAATATACAAGAAATAAATGTTACCATAGTAAATAAAAGTTAATTTTATGGTAGAAAAGTTCATTGATTTGTATTTTTAAGTAGTTTGTAAAACAAGTTTTTTTAATTCACGAACTGGTTAAAAAAAATGGCAGCGACTTTGAAATGGAGAGCCCCGTTTTCAATTTGAAGGAGGAGCATCTGAGCATTCTGTGTTAACAATTTAAGAGAGTTTCGTCAGCGTAATGAATATTTATAAGCATATTTTAATGTTTTCCGTTATTTTGTGCTTGAGGAATATTCGATTATGGCATGTGTAGTTTATATAAAAATTATTTAAGTAGTTATCTCCTCAAATTTCGTTTTAATTTCGGTTCGCTAAAATTATTTCAAGTAAAAAGCATTAAAAATATTTCCAAACAAAAAAAAACATAGAATGAACTTTTATTGACTATGGTAACATTTATGTCTTGTATATTTATTTTTTCGGGTAGTCGTTTGTTGGCTTTTCTGCTAAACACTCTTACTAAATAATATCGACGAAATATCGAATAACAAAGAAACAAAAACACTTTTGAAAAATAATGAAGCTTTACTTACTTTAGTAAAATAATCTGAAACAGCAAAATGGGATATTAAAAAAGTAAACATGTAATTACTTTAGTTTTTTTTAAAGCAAAGGATCAATATAAATATGAATAAGAAGAAAATGGCACCCCCTTCAAGTAGAACAGCTTCGTTTCAGTTTTACAGTATTGAACGGTATAGTATTGCGCCGCCGGATTCAGGGTTGTACTATTGTAATGTAAAGAACACGCAGAAAGGGTTGTAATTAACTGAATTCCCTCTAGTACAATAACAAAAAAGCTTAAACAGATATATGAATAAAATAAAAAGGTTATGTAAATATTTTAAAAAGACATGTAATCACATGTGCAGGATTTTTTCGTTCGTTTGACACGATAACAAGTAACGTTCTTATTTTTTATTATTTATCTATTTTCGAAAGAGTACCACGTGAAAGTTGAGAAGGAAAAAACAGAGTTATGCAAAATTTTTGTCGAGAATTGTCTAAAGTTCCGACTTTTTCTTTTGGCTTTCACTTTAATAAGAACGTGAATTTATGAGGAAAATTTATTCGAAACAATATGATTCAACTAAAAAAATTAAACAAAAGCTAACGTAAGTTAAGATGTTAAGGTGTTATTGTGGACCGTCAATCCTTTTAAAAAAACCTTGTTTAACCTTGTGACATATTTACATTCTATGGAGGTCAGGCGCGAACGAACACCCCATAATTTTATTATATCATATTTCTTCAAACTGAAACATAATTATCAAAGTATACTTACGCAGATAGATATAAAAAGTCTTTGTTAAAGTTTGTGCCATATTTCCATGGAGTACAGGCGCGAACGCAGACCCCACAATTTTATAATACCATCCCTATTTAAGTTGAAACATACTTATCAAAGTATTCTTATGTACATCTATATCAACAACCCTTGTAAACGTTTTTTTTTTCTATTTACATACTTTGGGGGCCAAGCGCGAACGCAGACCTCACAATTTTTATGGACCACCGTTCTGCCAGATCAAACATACCCATTCCTGATCCTAGATATATCTTTTATCATGATATATAATCAGTTTTTAAAATAGTCAACGATATAAGAGCCTATTCGTGACCAGACACACACACACACATAGGTTCAGCTTTATATATATATATATATATATATATATATATATATATATATATATATATATATATATATAACCGAATTGAATATTGAAATGTTTACACATTTGGTTCTATGAAACGAAACTACATGAAAATTTGCAAGCTTTTGAGGATTATTATACTATTCTGTAGTTCTTGAACAGAAGCGTGCGTTCTATTTGCCAAGAACTTCGCAGCTAATTCTACCCTATGCGATAATGACCATCAACTTCCTGTATTTCCTCCTATAACAGACAACACGCTATGCAACATACAAATATCTGTGCGTGAGGTCGCCAAGCTAATCAAGAACCTTGATTCCAATAAAGCAACTGGCCCTGGCGGCATTCCAATTATAGTGCTGAAAAAGCTCCAACCCGAACTTTCCCCCATACTTACAAGACTGTTTAAGCGTTGCCTTAAGGAGAAGTGCTTTGCAACACCCTGGAAAACCTCATTAGTATGCCCTGTGTTTAAGAATTCAGGTGAAAAATCATCTCCCTCTCAGTACAGACCAATAAGTCTCCTGTGTGTCATGAGTAAGTTGTTGGAATCCATATTAAATAAAGAAGTAGTCAACCACTTCAACAGAAACAACCTTCTTAGTGATATGCAATATGGTTTCCGCTCTGCAAGATCTACAGCAGATGTGCTAACGGTTATATCACATAGGATTAGTGAATCTCTTGATAAAGCTTTCCTTTCCAGGGCAATTGCTCTTGACATATCGAAGGCATTCGATAAGGTATGGCATAAGGGCTTACTTCACAAGATTTCCAGCTACGGTATTACTGGAAATGTTTTCTCAATCATTAAATCATTTCTCTCTGATAGGTTCATAAGAGTAGTGGTTGATGGGCAGAAATCAGAGGCCCACAGTATTAATGCTGGTGTCCCCCAGGGGTCGATCCTGGGCCCAACTCTCTTCCTGATCTACATCAATAATCTCCCAAAACACATACTTAAATCATTCATTGACATCTATGCTGATGACACGACCATCTATGGCAACACATCAAAGGCCGTAAATGACAAAGTTCTCTCTAATTCTCTCTCCACTGATCTTGAGCACGTGGTACAATGGGGGAAGAGGTGGCTGGTCACTTTTAATGCATCCAAAACTAAGCTTCTATCTTTGCACCATCAACGCTCTAATCCCCATCTGGCATCAATTGAAATGGATGGCTCTCGTCTTGGGGAGGCTCTATGTTTTGACAAGCTTCTGGGTTTGACCTTTACTCCTGATCTGAAATGGAACACATACATCAAATCTGTTGCCAGGGACGCTGAGAAAATGGTGGGTACTTCTACTTCTCCAGAAGATATCTCACTATTCATGCAATTCTCTATCTGTATAAAAGCCAAGTACGACCAAGGATGAAGTACTGCTGCCACATCTGGGCAGGAGCTGCTAAAAACAGCCTATCCTGCCTTGACAGAGTACAAAATAGACTTCGTGGTTTAGTGGGGGATGCCTTTTTCTCTTCCCTGCCACTTCTCTCCCACAGAAGAGACGTTGCGAGCCTGTCTTTGTTTTATCATTATTTCCATGGCAGGTGCTCGTCTGAGCTCCAATCCCTCGTCCCCCCTCCCCAATCTTTCACGAGAAACACCCGTCTGGCTGAAACTACTGTCAATAATTTTCCCTACTCCCTAACTGCTTAATTCCAAACGTAGATTCCATGAGCAAAGCTTCTTTCTTAGAACTGCACGCCAGTGGAACTCTCTGCCGCTTGCCTGTTTCCCACTTGACTACAACTTGGACGTCTTCAAGTCCAACATAAACAAACTCCTGACAAATATCCCCCTTAAGTAAGACAATTTATCAAAACCCCCAACACTAATGATTACTACAATACTACCTCATTGATTACTGTACACGCAATAACCCTTATCCCTGAGTGGCCTTCGGGCCTTGATAAGTGGTGACCCCCCATGTAAAAAAAAGTTAAAGTTTTATGGCAATTGATGAAAAATAAACTATATTGTCAAACCATAAAAATATGCCTAAATTTGGGTACATTTGTATATATTATGTCCTAGCAGGCCAGCTTTAGTTTTGCTTTAATACTGTAGCATTAAGAATACAGTATATAATATTATAAATTGAATTAAAATTCCTCATGCTGCAACATTTTAAGTTTTAAATTTAGTATATGTTTTACTAGATTTTCTTTTCCAGTTTTAACAACTACTCCTTTACTTTTACGTGTTTAAGCTTAACCATATTACTTTTCATGCTCGAATTTTTCTATTGTAATCCATGAGTTTTCCAGGCTTCCAATAAATTCACTTAGCATTTGTTTAATTTCACTCGCATCTTTTTGCACCCAAAAACACATATTTAATAACAACGTACGGAACTCGTCTGCTTTCAATAAAATACCCCAATTATCTCCCTTTCAAGCTTTCATTATCTCCGTTTCATTTGTTCCTTCTCTTTTCGAGACAGCTGGGAAATGTAGCGACGTGGTCGCTCACCTCCTTACATAGTTTTACGATTTTGAACACCAGAAGATTAAGCGTAAATTTTGTTTTATTGAACGAAATCGAAAATTTTGTTTTCACAATATAACTAAGAAGGTGATGTATAAACTGTAATAATTGTTTGACGAAGGCTAGAGGAATAGTTGGCCCAAATGTCAACAACTAATAAATAGGATAATAGTCCGCAATAAATAAATTAATACAAAAATAATATTCAAATTTCTTTTACAGCCTAGGTATCTGTAAACTGTAATTATTGTTTGAAATTTGGTCGAAAAATGAGTGAGCGGTGAAGCTTTAAAGCAGTTCTAAATGACTAAAACTGCCACTTAACCATATATTAAACAAACATTACCGTGTTTGAATGATAGTGGTTCAGTCAGAATTTGGTAAGTTTTTTTGGGTGGGTGGGGGAGTTCTGGCATTTTATAGAGAAGACAAAGTTCAGAAATATTACCGATTTTATGTAATTCATTTTCCGTGCTCTATTGGGAAATCTTGTGAATGTCCGCGATTTTTTCTGGTTGCCAAAAGGAAATCTAATCTATAAAAGGCTATATGTCTGTCTGTCTGTCTTTATGTTTTCAAACTCTCATTCAAAACTATGAGTCGCAGAGCAAAGATAGAGGTCTTACATGATTGGATTTTTTTCATGCACCGTTCTTTTATAGGCCTTTAGCCAGGTCAAATAGTTTTTAAAGGGGCACAAAGAGGTCAAAATAAAAAAAAAATCGTTATACATTCTGTACATTCATTTTAGTTTATTTTTAATCAGTTCATATGCGTGTTATGGGGATACAGTGTTAACGTCACCAGCTTTAGCTGGTGGCTTCCAAATATTTTTTTTATTTTTACTTTTGAAATCACGACTTTATGAATTAAAATATATGTAAGCGTATTTTACGACCTAGTAAAGCCGGTCGACTCTCCTCCCCCGCTAGTTTAAATACGGCTTTCACTTGGTCACTATTCATCTTTTTTTCTGAGCAACGAAAACCTCTCAGTAAACAAAAACATTTTTTTAAAAATATTTTTTAGTCTATAAACGCGGCTAATTTTTAGGAAGTAAGTTTTCTGTGGCTTTTAAAACGTTGTCAATAACCTGGTTCGTTTGATTTTGTTTCACTGATTATCGACCCTTTTTCGGGTTATTTTATGCCGAATCCAATTATTTTGAAAATAGTATTCATGTTGCATCCAGTTATTTTGTAGAAGATTTTTATTCTTCAAGCTCTTTGTATCTTCAATCGCTAGTTTGTAGTATTTGGTTTGGTAGTTTTATAAGGGGCTTATCGTTTTTGCAATGGGAGAGGGACAAGGGTTACAGTATTAATCATTGCTACATTTTAAGGTAGGAATCCAGTCAGGAGTGGGAGAGATAGAAAGAAAAAGGAGAAATGGAAAAAACGAAAGGGGGTGTTGTTATTTTTGTTTTGGGTCTTGCAGAACATAATTAAGTTTTGTAAAAGGAAGTAGAAAAACAAAAAAAGCACCACTATTAGGTGCATTTCTTCTCAGGAAGCCAATATAATCAGGCAGCCTGATCTGGTAGCACCATGGTTAGTAACCTGGACCCCAACACTGTATTCGCAAAAGTCGCAAAGGAAAGCAATAGGAAATTTTACTGAACTCTTTTCTAGTTGAAAGAAAAGGCATTTATTGACGGTACTTTCCAAAAAACATCTTGTTTTTGTAAAGTCTTTTAGTTCGCTATGTACTCTGCTGTGTTGAGCATGTGCTTTTTCGTCTCCTGCGTTGACATGTTTGTTTGTCCTGTTGCTTCGCGGGTTTCAAATTTCTCACGCCGGCCCATCTTCGTGTCGATTTTTCGTCACGCAGATTTTTTAAAAAAATCTCTCATTTTATTCCATTGCAAAACCAGCAGCTCGCCGCACAACACACTGTAGTTCGACCATTTTTTTTTGTTAAAACATCAGATTGAATCTTGCTTCAAATCGTTCTTCCGTGCTTACAAATTCTTTAGTTGCGCGCTTAGTTCCTTTTTTTTTTTACTCCGCGTTTCTTTCCATTCCCTTTCTTCGTTGTGATGTCACGTCGCGCACAGACAAAGGCTATTTGCATACGTGTAATCCCGCTGCTGCTGCTAATTACGCGTCAGCTTTTCTGTTCCCCTTTTACTCTTTTTCTGTAGTTAAAAAAAGTTACAAAATGTCGGTAATACGTTACTTGATCTTAAGTCCATAAATACAAGATAAAATATAAGTACTCCTTTGCTGGAGAGCTCATGAAACACTGACGTCAACATCGTCGTTCATCAAATACAAGTTTTGAAGAATAGCAATATAAAACGATATTTATTAGGCAGGAAGTATGACATTAAAAAAAATACGAAAATTGTAAACGCATGTATGTTTTATGTTACTTTTTTTTCTAAATTCGATGCTTAAAATTATGAAAACGTGATAAGTAATGTCTGCGAATGACAGAAATAAGAGATTCTAACAAGTTTCCTTCGACAACCATATTGAATTTAGTTTTGTACTTGGTTCAGTAAGCATTGCTTTGAAGTGTGTGTTTAACAAATACCCATCTTATATAAGATTACTTTCAATAAGCAGATATTAAAGAGTAAAAAAAAAAAAAAGAAATTAAGAAATAAAAAATAAACGGCTACAGTTTGCTTCTGCTTGTTTCCGTTTTATTTTGTGATGAATTGGATCTGCAACTCTTTTAATGGGTTTTATTAATTTATGTATTTCTACTCGAACATCTCATCCACAGACACACCCACCCACACACAGACACACGCAGACAAATATATATATATATATATATATACACATACATACACACACATATATATATACATATATATATACACACACATATATATATATATATATATATATATATATATATATATATATATATATATATATAGGCAGTAGAATCCGGGATAGTTTGTCTACGGGATAGCCTTTTTTTTCAGGTTACAATGTGGAATACGATGTTTTTTCGGC
Organism: Euprymna scolopes; assembly: GCF_053919585.1. Taxonomy (NCBI): domain Eukaryota; kingdom Metazoa; phylum Mollusca; class Cephalopoda; order Sepiida; family Sepiolidae; genus Euprymna; species Euprymna scolopes. The sequence goes on from NC_136506.1 coordinate 27,501,954, forward strand.
CCCTGGTTATGGTATTTGCTCCACTTACGGTGTTATCTATAATGTTATTTGATTATATACATGTGTATTATATACTGTACTGTATTTTATTACTAAGTTTTAAGATGTATTGTATAAAATTTTGCTTAAGCTATACGCACATTTCAGCTAACGCTCCCAACACCGGAACAGAATAATGCCGTATCTCGGGGCTCTACTGTATATATATATATATATATATATATATATATAATTATATATATATATATAATTATATGTATATATATAATTATATATGTGTATACATATATATATATATATATATATATATATATATATATATAAGTGACCGTATGTGTGTGTGCTTATCTTGGCATTGTTTTCAGTCGTCCTGATCTTCTCGGCTCTGTCGGTGGGGTATTAGAATACGCCGACTGCCCCCCCCCCTGCAGAGGGTAAAAGTCCCTCAATGGGCGTCCTGGATATGACCTTAAACTATACCATTGCTCCCAGGTCCACTCTGACCCGGAGTGGTAGTACCTGTTAGGGTCCCCACTATGGGTTAAATAGAAACCGACGTAAATACAACAAATATATTCTATTAAAAATTTTTTTCGTCAAAATCTTTGGATTCGGCATTAAATAACCCGAAAAGGGTTGATATGCCGTAAAACAGGAACAACCAACCAACCAACCTGATCTTCTCCTTGCCACTGGATCCTAACAGTGTCGATGCAGGAAAGGTGTGGTTAGGGATTGCACAACCCTTGCCTCACAATTACACGCGCAACTGCCCCTACAAGGGGTATCCTTTGTCTTTCGAGACTGAACGGAGACATCGATCAATGTGTGTTTGCGGAACGGTCTCTAACAAACTATGATTTTTGTCTACAGACTTTAAACTTGATATGTAGGGGATTCGGACTTTTGGGACAAATTCGATTTTGTCTTTAACCGGTAATTTGTTTGTTTGTTGTTTTAACCATCACATCGACCTTCTCTGTGTCATTTAATGCTGTGTATAAGGTTAAAAATTTGTTGATACTTTCGGAGTCGATTTTCACTGGGTATCTTCGGACAATGTTTGATGTAGTTTGTTATTCGATGGAATATATATTTTATGGTAAAAATTCGCTCTTTTTAGAAAACTTACAATCTTTTTACGGCTTTCTTTTTCGAAGAGTTTTTCTTTTAAAGTCTGTGGCCTTCTCGTCGTGTTTACGAATTTGTGTGAAATCATAGCAGTCAAGTAAAAAGTGTTTCACCGTATAAGGTTGATGATATGGTATACATTTGGGATGTTCTTCACTTTTTTAATATGTAGGAGTGAGTTATGTATGTGTATCCCACCAGGATACGTGATAAGACTATTTCTTCTTTGCATAATTTTCTGGGATTAAGTAGGTTTTTCTCTTTAAGTATAGGCATAATTTGGAAGAATGTGTTGTTTTGGCAATTATTCCAGTTTTAGCAAAAAAAAAAAAAATACTGCTAATAAGTTAGAGCTAAATGTTTTGGTTTCGATACAAACTGACGGCACCGAAGTCATATTTACTTTAAAACTTTGGAATTCAATTCCATATGTTGGGTACAATATAATAATCAACAAAGAATTAATTTTGTAATAATAAATACAAAACTTGCGTAAATTAAAATATTATATTTAAGCGCATTTTACAATCGGGCAACGCCAGGCGGCCTGTAAGGATAAAATAAAAAAAAATAAATTTTTTTTTTAAGGTTCCATTATTTAAAAACAAAGTAATGTTTTTACGTGCATGTAGAATGCCAGGATCGAATAAGCAAGGTTGACTAAGATGCACTTTGATGGTCAACTTGATCGACTAGATGGCATTACCGTCAAAAGTTGAGCTGTGTCAGGCTATGGATAGCCGCCCGCATTGGAGAGCCGTGGTCACCAACGCTGTTAAACAATAGGGCCGCTTTGGCTGCTGCTCCTACTGGTGCTGGTGCTGGTGCTGGTGCTGCTGCTGATGAATTTTTCTACATTTTCCATTTTTATCGTATCGTTATAACTTCTAGTAAATTCCTCTAAACATTCTCAATATTATGGATAGATTTGAGGCTCGCAAGCTCTATACTATTATCATCCGCAAGGACACGTGGCATAAGTGATAAAGTACTAAATTAAATTCCGTGACAGTTTTCTAGAGACTGAAGGTTTGTGGCTCAGTGCTAGTGATACTAAGAATACAATTGCGAACTACTTAAGACCCAGTTATGGCTGAAGAAACGAGAACATGCTATCCCCGGATATTTTGGAATTTTCCATTCAAAGTTTCGTGCAGACTCACGAGACCAATAAAATACACTTGCAGAAGGACGGAGGTTAAATCTGCTGAAACGTTGTGAGAATAACACTAAAGATGAGAACAGTATTTCGAATACTAAACAATATTAGAAGCTTCTAATATTGTTTATGGAAATTTTTATAAAAAAAAAATGTATTCAGCATAACAACATTTTATTGACAACTTTTTAAGGCAACGAATTTGTAATTAAGAAAAACGTTATCCTTTCAGCAACGCCTCAATTCGTACCAGCTCTACTTAACCGAAATTGTAATTCACAACAACTGTTACGTAGTCGTTACATGTCAGCACTCGGGACCCACATGTTATATGCAGACAGTCGCAAGGAAACACAGACAAGGAAAGAATTCGACTCATATTTTTCAGTTAAAACATACATTTATTTACAGGTACTCCCAGAATAACACCTTTTCTCTCGCTCAAAAGTCCCCTCGTACTCCGGGTGATTAACAAGACACTATTGTGGCGAACATGTGGTACTTTAATCTTGTTTTTTTATCCAACCATGTTTAAGTCACATCTTTGCCTATCACTCTCGGGCCACGTGTGCAATACGTCTATTTCTGTCCTTCTGTGTCTCAAACATGTCTCGAAGTCTCTACGTCCCGAACACGTCTCGAATGCTTTCTCTGAATACGTGTGTCCTTTTATCTCTGCTGTCACACGTGTGTAACGCTTATTTCTACCCTCTCTAGTCATGAACACGTCTCGAATTCTCTACGCTTCGAACACGTCTCGAATACCTGCTTCTATGGACACTTGTGTCCTTGTTATCTCTGCACACCGCACAGCCGGCTTGGTCATTTGCACATGGCTGCCGCTGCTAATCCGACAACAGCGGCTCTGTTACACAACTCTCAACGTCTATGTTCTCTTTCGAGTATTTGTTTACATTGGGCTGGAAAACGACCATATAGGAGTCAATTAGTAAGCAGACAAACGGTACAGTTTTTTTTTTTTACAGACGACCAGATATAGCATATGTATAGAGTGATTAGGCATCATTCGATTATTTAAAAGCGGCTCAACAAAAACGTGTATATATTAGAAGCGTGAAGAAAATTTTTTTTACATTAGTTGAGAAATAGCTCTGCTGTATTGTGCGCCACATATGGGTAGTTATAGGAAAGACACTTTGCTTATGGAAGTTTCGTTAAGTTTTATAGCGGTAAAGAGAGAGAGAGAGAGAGAGAGAGAGAAAGAGAGAGATGACTATCGGCAGTGATTGTAGGTAAACAAATCTTTGATGCGAATACTTTACATGGGTACCGATTGTACGTTAGTCGAGTAAATGCTATCAAAATAACTGCTGTAAGAAAGTAGTAGCAGAGCAATTTTCTTACTTAATTTTTTCCCAATGCTTTTTATTCTTAGCCAAATACGTATGGACGCGACTATTACTTTATTTGTTACTAGTGGGGGTTCCCGGCGTTGCACGGGTGTTTGGAGGTGTAAAAGAAAAAAAACGTGGCAGTGGGCAGGAACCCGTGACGCAAAGGCGAGAAATAAAGTGAAAGAAAAGCTGAGATCTTACCGCTACGCCAAGACGCGACAAGGAGTGAATCGCGTTCAAATTAATTGATGTCAATCAAAACGTTGACTTGCTAAGCGAATGAGTTCATACAGTCGCAGAAATGAACGTTGGCTGAAGGCCAGTTTAGCTCTCCGACTTTTCATTTATTTGTTTCCCCACGATGTTGGGGAAACCAAGCTCCGCCGAAAAAGAGGTAACTCTCAAATGAATAGCAATTGTCTGATATTGAGAGTTTTCCCCACATTGATCAAAGGTAATTGCTTTCAAGACGTTACTGGCGGGAAAGCCAGGCTGCAACTTCGCTTCGATAATTTTCGCTTTTAGAAAACGAACAAACACGCGGAGAGACGGATAGAGGGCATTCGTCGATCAAAATAATTGTCGAGACGACGGTCGTTTGCAAATCGTAGATATTATAATCTAGGGAGTATATAAAAAGTTCTAAAAAAATAGTAACGTGGTCGAAAGCTCTCCCCCAGCCTTTTTTCGACATACAAAAACGCGCGCGCCATTTTTGCCTTATATATATATATATATATATATATATATATATATATATATATATATATATATATATATATAGATGTCTTTTAAAATATGGGCCACTGCTGTAACTACTATTTCTTTTCTGACCTGTTCAACTCTGCAACCAACTTTTATATCATCGTAGTACATTTGCTATCAATTTTCTTGACACTGCATGACCAGTTCATAGTAGTTTTTTTCTTTCTCGAAAACTAACGAGATAGATTCCTTCCTCGATACCAACATTTTCCAGATTACTCATTGCTTTTTATGCAAGATAAACAGCGGAGAACAAGAAACTCATAGAGTAGAAATGTCGACAATATCCGGAACAACAATGTGTACGGAAGAAACCATGACTGACAATCATGATTAGTCTATATTGGTCGCCAACTCCTTATCTGTTAGATTACAACTATGTCCTTAAACTTTTTCGAACGTCCTTCCTAAGTTCTTATGTTAGGAATTATTTATCTACAAGGTGGTAAATTATTCTAGCATGATTGAACCTCCCAGTTAAAGGCAAGAAACGAAACAATCACGAACAACAAATCCTACCTTAAAAATTCAACAAAAACTTTATTGAAAACAAAAAATGTTGCCAACTAATACGCGCCAGCTAGTGTCTAACCTTTGGAGCGGGTGGTTCGCTTCTAATGAAGCTGTAGTAGGCCCTTTTTACACCCTGCGATTTTGTCGAAGTCTGATGCAGGTAAAGTTGGGATTATCCGTTTTTCATAGAACCTCATGGCCCTAAAATGTGGGTAGCAACACACACTAACTGCATACCGAATAAAAAGGTTCATAATACTATAGTTGAAGACGTATTGTCTTCTAAATGAGCCCGACATGCAGGCATTTTCAAATGTTCTTTTCCTCGTCCACGGCTGAGAACAGAAGTAAAGAAGACACTATAGTAAGCGCCAAAGTCTCCTCATAGAGACATAATAAACACCGAGCCCTTCGTTATTGCTGGTTTCTGAAGGTGCTAAAAACTTTGAAAAAAGGAAACAATGTCGCGCCAAAGGCACATGACATATCCGGCCAGTCCTGACCTATGAAATCGATCAACACAACGGCAGTTAGGGTCTCTATGATGATTGAATTTTCTTACACTTAAAGTGTTTTTCACTTTGAATCCTAAATCGAATTCAATCGGCGACCATACCTTTTTTTATATATAAAATGACCTAAAATCTGCTGTCTCGAAATTTAGTTAAGCCTTCTTTCTATGCCAAATGATGGCTTCACAATTAATCCATGAATGTAAATAGTTATAAAGGTTTAATATGCAGCTGGTTTGAACAGTGGTGTTCGGCTTCCACTTCAGCAGCTTTAACATGTTTTTGACCAATTAGAAAGAGTATATCAGATAATATGCAACACCAGTGATGATGCTCTATTCCTGCTTCTTCCATTCTGATGCTGTTATTCCAGTATACTCTCAGTCGGAAATCTTCATAGTGGTTGCTTTTTTGTTCGTATAGTGCTGCAGGTACGTGATGGTACGTTTAGGCTTATTCCACTATTTTCTGTGGTATGGACTCGTAGACATTTGATCTTAATATGTTTCATGGCCTTTGGAGAATTTCCGTGTCATTTGTACTCAATGTGAAGTACTCCGTTTGGACCGGGTTCTTAAGCGGATCCTGATCCTCTCACGACTATTGGAATCTCTTCAAATGTTAGTCCTATGTCAAATGAGTACGCTAGTAGTTCCCGAGGCATCAAACGGATATTTTTACCATATTTCCTTTTGAAGCATCGCTCCTGGAGCCACGGAAATATGTGTTAATTCCTCGTCCTTATACTTCTAGTTAACCACTGAACGTATCCTTAAACAATTTTCCCACGAAGTCAAAAAGACTTGGTAAGAAATTTAGATCGCTTCTTCGATTATTCTTTTCTTCTTTCATTTAATGCAACTCAGCTCGCAAGATGGATTAAATTTCCCTCTGGGTATTTCCCGGATTTCATCGAGTTGTTGACATTCCTCTGTAATTATAATTTCAAAGTGTTTTTGGGATATTATTTCCTTTCGTACTTCTTTAATTATATTCGCCTAAATGTAGCGGTAAGACCTATTTTGCTATTATGTTTGACGTAACCAAATCTCACTGGCAACATGCTGGTAATTATTAATGACGTCATGAATTGTAGTTCTGATACGCTTTCCTTCGTTTCCAACTTGAATATTTCGCAAATTAGCCACCTTGTTGTTCGTTGGGGGAGCACTTTATGTTTTTTTCGCGATTCAGTGTCGCGAATAGGGAAGACGGTAGTTTGGAGGAAGTGATCTCTGTGGCGTGATCTTTATCGGCTTCTCATCATTTCACCAGGGATCATGCATGGATGTTTCGTCCAGCTTTATTGGATTATCTAACCGTTTTGATTTTTGCTTTTCCGTATCTGCACCTATGCATTGTCTGTATCGAAATTACTTTCTTCCAATCTTTTGGGGATCCATTGTGAGTAGGATAAATTTAGGCCGTTCGTAGCATTTGGGGGGAATCTTCTGGTAGTGAATGCATTGTGGGTAGCTAATTCGCCTTGATCCTTTGCTGTCGTTCTAGAAAGTCAATCGCTTAACCAATCATAACAAGATCTGTTTCCTTTATGTCAACTGTTTTGCTCCAAGGACTTATTAATGAAAAGGACTAATCGTAAAACATATTTTCTATATAAAGTAAGAGTGATGGTCAGTGATGCAAATTTCGGTTTCCGCGTATTAGTTGATCAGAGTGCGATCCCCGGGCGTGCAAGGTAACATTTTTTAAAAGCATTTCAAATTTTTTTCTTATGTATATATATATATATATATATATTATATATATATATATATATATATATATATATATATATATACATATGTGTGTGTGTGTGTGTGTGTGTGTGTATATATATATATATCGCCCTTTGGAAGCTCTTGTTTTTAATCCTTCAGGGAGAGTAGCCGCCCTCCTTACCAAACAAGTCTGGTGGGGGAACCAGTTTAGTCGCCGGTGACCCGACCATGAGGCAGGTAGTACTGGGTTACATGGTACCAGTAGCATATGACATGACCTGACATAGGCGGGAATGCGACATAGGCGGGAATACACAGGGCGAATGAACTCCTTTCTGGGTCAACGGCCAATTAGCACCGTGTATATTTGTGTGTGTGTATATGTGTATTGGGGTGGAGAGGGCTCCCGTAAGCCGTGGTGAAGGCAAACTTTCTAGGAGAAGCAAATCTCTGATTTAAAAAACCATAAAGCGGGAGACCAGTACCCGCATTAAGCTGGTCTGCAGTTTAATTTGTTGCTGGCTATCTTGCTCTTGCTTGTTGCTGGATCTCAACATTTTGAACCGAGGGAGAGATTTAGCTGTCGTACAAAGCTAAGACCATGTAACATCATCTTTGTATAGATACTCTCTCAGGCATTTGGGCTCATAAATTTTTAATGTCTGAGGGAGTGGCACTCGTCTGACAAGAGACGTTGCAATCATCATCATATATATATATATATATATATATATATATATATAGGTTGTCCACAAAGTCTGGCTGCATAATCTACACGGTGCTCATATGTAAATGACCATCTAGCACAATAGAGAGAGAGAGAGAGAGAGAGAGAGAGAGAGAGAGAGAGAGAGAGAGAGGCAGGCAGGCAGGCAGGCAGGCACACACACACACGCACACACACACACAGACCACACGGGTCTTATGGTTTTCTTGTCCTATCTGAAAGTTAAGCGCGACAGACCAATCGATGAATAGAGAATATTGTAGAGAGAATACTTTTTTTAGCAGCGTCCGTTTTATTTGTGCGATGATTTTATAAGAGAATCACTACTTGTCCAGGTTTGAAGACCACTCGAAGACAAGGGTTATTAAATATTAGGTGGTCACTGAAAAACAGCGTAGTGCCCGATAGTGATAAAAAATTGGTTAGCATTAACTTATTTAACTTAAGAGGACGGTAGAATAAGTCATTATTTACAATGGACTTAAAGACAACCATGTTGTAGTCAGCTGGAATGCAAATCCGCAGTACAAAGTTCCACAGACAAGCACTTCTAGGAAAGAAACCTTGTTCATGGAATTTGCGTATAGATTTAGTTACAATTAGAGAGCGAGGGAAATTGTTCATAGTAGTTGGAGCGATAAAAATGCTATTTCCACTATTACATAAAAGTCATATTGTGTTTGTGCTTGTGAGTTCCTTTCTTCATAGGTTCCGAAACGGAGGCGGTTATCTTTTGCAAATTCCACACAAAGGCAATCTATATTTATAGTAGTGTTCTTAAATATGTTTTGTACAGAAATTAATCCGATAAGTATCGAAAATCGAAAACAATCCTCTCTTAAAAATGGTCTTTTTTCTCTTATAGATAAAAAAATTACAGGGGAATATTTTACGTTACACCAAAAAAGAGAAAGACTAAAATCCCAAAACATACATTGTCGTCTGAAAAAAGCGTATTGTACGACCGGGCAACACCAGGTGTCCAGGTAGTCTACAATACAAATCTCACCAGTCTGTATGTATGTATGTATGTATGTATGTATGTTTGTGTGTCAGGTCATGTCATATGCTACTGGTACCATGTAACCCAGTACTACCTGCCTCATGATCGGGTCACCGGCGACTAAACTGGTTCCCCCACCAAACTTGTTTGGTGAGGAGGGTGGCTAGCCTTCCTGAAGGATTAAAAACAAAACCTTCCAAAGGGCGAATGAACCCTTTTTCGGGGCCAACGGCCAACGAGCACCGTGTGTGTTTGTGTGTGTGTATGTGTGTGTTCGGGTGGAGAGGGCTCCTGTAAGTCGCGGTGAAGGCAACCTTTCTAGGAAAAGCAAATCTCTGATCTAAAAAAACATAAAGCGGGAGACCAGTACCCGCATTAAGCTGGTCTGCAGTTTAACGTGTTGCTGGCTATCTTGCTCTTGCTTGTTGCTGGATCTCAACATTTTGAACCGAGGGAGAGACCTAGCTGTCATACAAAGTTAAGATTCTGTAACATCATCTGTGCATAGATATGGTCCTGTGGCGAGAGAAGTCATTTTTGGGCTCATGGACTTTAAGTGTCTGAGGGAGTGGCCCTCGTCTGACAAGACATTGAAATCATCATCATCATATATGTATGTATGTATGTGTGTATGTATGTATGCCTAAAACCGTCGACAGAAGCGACGGATTTTCATGATATCGATAGAGTTTTGAAACTGGACCATTCAGACGACAACTCTCGAGAAATTGGCCAAAAATATCAATTTCTATGCCCTCAAATGGACACTTTTCTACAGGGAGGGGTCACTTTTTTCACCGACATTTTCGACAGTCTTCTCTTCTTTTCGATTGTCTAGCCTTAATTTAAACCTACGTTACTTCCAGTTTGGCGATGGACGCAACAGCAAACACCTCACGTTTTTATTTTCATGTTCTTTTCCTCCTTCGTGGTACAGGTCGAACTTGCCTGCCTATTAACAATTTTTTTTTTTTTGCTCAACACATACCACAAACGCCCATTCAGCGCTTGCCACCCAGGCTAATTTTTAACTAAAGCATGAAAAATCGACTCAACACGTGATTTAAAACCATCAGTTACTGTTAGAGTTGAAGGTGCTTCAAGTGACAGACACTAAAGTGAAGTTAATTCGTGGGTCTATGGTCCATTATTAATCCTCCGGGAACACATATTAATCCTCTACAAAAGTTGCATGAAAACTAATACTTCCAGCCCTGGGATTCTGTTCTAAAATGATAAGAAGAAAGGGAAAATATCTTGTGACCTCTGAATATGAGGATTTCCCTTAAAAAGGACATTATGTGTCTAAGAAGTCTTCTCTAATAAGAGCCACTTAAAACAATCAGTTTTTCGAAAGTTTCAATGTCGATTTCTACTGGGAGTCCAGTTTTTAATCTAAGGATCAACATGAAAGTTATAACTTTTTAAAATCCAATCTGATCTTTACCGGAAGCAAGAAAGGTCGGGATCATTAAAACCATTAGACGATTCGGGTATGTAAAAGTGTAATGACATCAGTTATTACGGGAAACGTATACGTACACGTACACACACATACGCACCGAGAGAGGAGAAGAGAAAAAGAGAGAAAGAGAGAGAGAGAGAGAGGGGGGGAAGAGAGAGATAAAGAGAGAGAGAACAAGAGAGATAGAGAGAGAGGAGGTATTTATATATTTTTCAAATTTAATTATTTATGGACTATTATCTTCACCTTCCAGTTGTTGTTTTCACGACATTTCCGCCGATTATTCTTCTGACCTTCAAGGGCCCATGACGCAATGGATAGAGATGCGGAATATCAAGGCTTCCATGTGAGCATTGTCTGAAGATAGCGGTTTCAATCCCATTCAAAGCCGGTCAGAGGATCAGTTAGCAAAACCGTGGTGAGACGACAACAACTATGGAAGGCTGAAATTGCAATTGTGAGATCGGACATTTCTATCCCATCGCGGTTAACCATGTGAGGAAGGCCGAAGGAAATAACTGGTCAAAACGTCGTGAAAACAACAACAAGAAGTTGATTATTATTAAATAAAATAAATTATATAGATCACTCATCTGTCAGTCTCATGTATCTGTTGCAGATATTGACGGATGACGAAAGTACAAAAGCAACCTTTGCCATGGACGTGCTTCAGAAACATTCCTGGTAAAAGTACGTTGACAATGGTGTTGACTATTCAGAAAAAATATCCGTACCACAAGAAGTCGCTCGTTTTAATGGTACGACTTACGGTTTTGTTGTTCTTCAACTTTTTTAGTTAAAAAATAAACAGCTTTACTTTTGGAAAGAACTATATATATATATATATATATATATATATATATATATATATATATATATATATATTTAGGGCTTCCCCCCAAAAGCGGGCTCAACTCTAATCAAGCCCCGTTTCTTAGTGTTTTGTCCGAATGAAATGAAACTTTGGTCATAACTAGTTTATTATAGTCAAAACATCACATCAAAACACTAGGGTCTTTGCTTTTTTTCCGTTGACTGTGAAATGCTCAGAAAAACAATTGAATGCCCTCTGTTTTTTAGGGTCACCCTGTATATATACTAGCAGGAAGCGCCGAGATTGCCTTGGATTGAATGATGACCATGAATATTTAGCACTCCTGTATTTTTATTATCATCGAAATCCGTGAAATCGCCCGGGAGGAAGCTTCACATGCATCCATTAAGTAACGTAGTCCAAAATATATGTTATTCTACATGCCACTCAACAGAACCTACTGCTTTGTTTTTAAATAAAATTATTTTATATAAACTTCTTTCCATTTGACGAAGAAAAAACATTAAGAAATTTACGTAAATTTTCAAGCCTTATAAAATTCTTTGCACTGCAGGAGAAAAAAGAATAAATTTACGCGCAGAGTTTGAACCTGCAGACCACGTCATGCAAAAAAAACAAACAAAAAAAACACTCTATCAACTTCCTCACAGTAGAATTTTCACGGCCCGTTGTTCAATCACTGTTGCTAAGCGACGATATGGTAAACCTGGCTTTACCGATGATTGATAAATAAAAATAACTGTTTCGATTATCGATTATCAGTAATTATTGGGATATTCTGAGACAAAACTTAATAAATATCACTCCAAGACTTATACACTAAAGTTCTTTGAATTTTAAAGAAAATCTGTTCAGCTGTTTCCGTGTCTATAAGTAACGAACTTACACACACAGACAAAGTTGCATATATATATATATATATATATATATATATATATATATATATATGTGTGTGTGTGTGTGTGTGTGTGTGCACGGTGAGCCAAAAGTAGATGGACAATGTTGTACATCTTCCGACCGGTGGAAG
>NC_136506.1:27516666-27601666 GCF_053919585.1 Euprymna scolopes
CCACAGCAACCATGTCGTTTCAGCGATTACTGTTGCAAATAATTCGCTGCTGTCTCAAAAATAGAAGTAACAAGTGAAACAGAGAGAATGAAAGCATGAAAGGGAGATAATTGGGGATTTTCTTGAAAGCAGACGAGTTCCGTACATTGTTATTACATATGTGTTTATGGCGACAAATAATAAGACTGAAATTAAACAGAGAACAGGTGAATTTATTGGAAGCCTAGAAAAATCATGGATTACAACAGAAAAATACAAGCATGAAAAGTAATATGGTAAAACTTAAACATAGAAAAGTAAAGGACTAGTTGTTAAAACTGGAAAAGAGAATCACAAGATATTCTTGTAAAAAATACATTAAATTTATAACTCGAAATCTTGCAGCAGTAAGAATTTTTTATAAATTCAATTTATAAACTTATATAATCAATTCTTAATGCTGCAATATTTCAAGTTATAAATTTATTATATTTTGTACAAGAATATCTGATTAAAAAACGAACTGATCCGTCTTTAATAAGATTTTTCTGATTATTGATTAACGCTTTTGATTATTTATCAGAGGAATTCTAATATTCAACCAATCTAAGTACACTCCCAGACACATAAAATACACATTTATGTGGAATTTTATACAAATCGGCCCAGCAGCTTCGGAGTGCTAAGATACTAACAGACAACGCCTTTATATATATATATATATATAGTCATCCACATACAGTACTGTTTCGCTGTATCACAGTTCATCAGTACGGCTAGACAGGCAACTACCTCAAGCAAGGGTCTAAACCTGACCGCCCAAACGACAGTACGTATATATACACACATATATACATACACACACACACACACACACACACACACACACACACACACACACATATATATATATATATAATTATATCTATCTATCTATCTATATATATATAAATACATACGATATATTTGTCTATGGATAATACGTTTTCGTCATTTTAAGATTAATGATTCTAGATTTATATTACGACTGTCCAATGACCGGTGAAATTGATCCCTGAAAAGTTCGTATTTATGTCCGTTTACGAAGATTAAAAATCAATATATAATCATACCCCATTTTATGTCTAGACTCATTCTTCCAATTTTTCTTAAAATCAATTATAAACTTTAATTCTAGAAAATGTCAAAAATGTAATTATAAAGCCCAGGTTTGAAATTGAAGGAATCACGTTAAATGGTTGTTTAATTGGCATGAATCTTATTTAATGCCACTTTAAAGTAATTTAATATTTAAAGACAGATATTATAATAGTGTGCTTTAACAATATTTTAATCAACTCGAAAGAAAATACGTTATTAAAATTCATACGAATTGATATTTAATATTTATTGTGAAAATTACAGAAATATTGGAGGTATTCATGAATGACAACTAACCATTTTTCACAGTTCGGCCCATTTTACCTAATCTTACCTAATAACTGTGTTTAACAGTTCATTATTAGTTTGGATTTTTTTCTTTCTGAATCTGATTATATATATATATACTAGCAAAAGTACCCGTCGTTGACTGGGTTCAAAAACAGCCTACAGAAAATGGACTCTGATTTATGAAAGTATGATAGTTTATGAAAAAGAAGGGTTGTAAAGAGGTAGCTTCAGAATTTGAGGGCATCAAAACCAAAGACAAATATGATGAAAGTAAAAATAAAATAGATAAACCCCATAATTTATTATACCATACCTGTTCACACTGAAACACTTATCACAATATTCTGACATATTTCCATTCTATGGAGGTCAGCCGCGAACGACCACCCAATAATTTTATTATACCATATTTCTTCAAACTGAAACATAATTATCAAAGTATACTTACGCAAATACGTATGAAAAGTCTTTATTAAAGTTTGTGCCTATTTCCATTCTATGGAGGCCAGGCGCGAACGCAGACCCAACAATTTTATTATACCAAATATCTGTGCGTGAGGTCGCCAAGCTAATCAAGAACCTTGATTCCAGTAAAGCGACTGGCCCTAACGGCATTCCAGTTATAGTGCTGAAAAAGCTCCAACCCGAACTTGCCCCCATACTTACAAACCTTTTTAAGCACCCTGGAAAACCTCATCAGTATGCCCTGTGTTTAAGAATTCAGGGGAAAAGTCATCTTCCCCTCAGTACAGACCAATAAGTCTCCTGTGTGTCATGAGTAAGTTGTTGGAATCCATATTAAATAAAGAAGTAGTCAACCACCTCAACAGAAACAACCTTCTTAGTAACATGCAATATGGTTTCCGCTCTGCAAGATCTACAGCAGATGTGCTAACGGTTATATCACATAGGATTAGTGAATCTCTTGACAAAGCTTTCCTTTCCAGGGCAATTGCTCTTGACATATCGAAGGCCTTCGATAAGGTATGGCATAAGGGCCTACTTCACAAGATATCCAGCTACGGTATTACTGGAAATGTTTTCTCAATCATTAAATCATTTCTCTCCGATAGGTTCATAAGAGTAGTGGATGATGGGCAGAAATCAGAGACCCACAGTATTAATGCTGGAGTCCCCAAGGGGTCCATCCTGGGCCCAACTCTCTTCCTGATCTACATCAATGATCTCCCAAAACACATACTTAAATCATTCGTTGAAATCTATGCTGATGACAGGACCATCTATGGCAACACATCAATGGCCGTAAATGACAAAGTTCTCCCTAATTCTCTCTCCTCTGATCTTGAGCGCGTGGTACAATGGGGGAAGAAGTGGCTGGTCACTTTTAATGCATCCAAAACCAAGCTTCTATCTTTACATCATCAACGCTCTGATCCCCATTTGGCATCAATTGAAATGGATGGCTCTCGTCTTGGGGAGGCTCCATGTTTTGACAAGCTTCTCGGTTTGACATTTACTCCTGATCTGAAATGGAACACATACATCAAATCTGTTGCAAGGGACGCTGGGAAAATAGTGGGATCCTTCAACCGCTTCAGAAGATATCTCACTACTGATGCAATTCTCTACCTGTATAAAAGCTAAGTACGTCCAAGGATGGAGTACTGCTGCCACACCTGGGTAGGAGCTGCTAAAAACAGCCTATCCTGCCTTGACAGACTACAAAATAGACTTCGTGGCTTGGTGGGGGATGCCCTTTTCTCTTCCCTGCAACCTCTCTCCCACAGAAGAGACGTTGCGAGCCTGTCTTTGTTTTATCGTTACTTCCATGGCAAGTGCTCGTCTGAGCTCCAATCTCTCCCCCCCTCGCCAATCTTTCACGAGAAACACCCGTCTGGCTGGAACTACTGTCAATAATTTTCCCCACTCTTTATCTGTGCCTAAATCCAAACGTAGATTCCATGAGCAGAGCTTCTTTCTCAGAAGCGCACGATTGTGGAACTCTCTTCCGGTAGCCTGTTTCCCACCTGACTACAACTTGGATGTCTTCAAATCTAACATAAACAAATTCCTGACAAACCGCATCCTTAAGTAAGACACTCTATCACATCTCCGATACTAATGATTACTACAATACTACCTCATTGATTACTGTACACGCAATAACCCTTATCCCTGAGTGGCGTCCGGGCCCTGATTAGTGGTGATCCCCATGTAAAAAATCCCTAATTATGTTAAAACATATTAATCCAAGTATTCTGATGTACATCTATATCAAAAACAATTGTAAACGTTTTTTTTTTTTAAATTTAATTTTTTTTATTTCCATACTTTGTGGACCAGGCGCGAACGCAGACCCCACAATTTTAATGAACCACCGTTCTCCCAGATCAAACATACCCATTCCTGTGTCTCGATGCATCTTCTATCATTATATGTAATCAGTTTTTTTTAATATAGTCAACCATATAGGTGTCTATTCGTGACCAGACACACACACACACACAAACATTCAACTTTATATATATCTTTATAGAGGAAATTAACCCTGGAGTCTAAAAGAGCAAAGTTTATTTTAATGCATTAATACTTTTAAAGTATTAATGCATTAAAATAAACTTTGCTCTTTTAGACTCCAGAATATTGCTCAGAGTACTGTAGATATATGAGAAGCTCAATAGGTAAATTTATCCTAGCGCTATATTAAAAATGAGTAAAAAGATATATAATTGTAAATTATGAATCAGTTTCAAAAGGCGAAACAAACAAAATCAATGATTTTATTTGTTTCTCGTTTTGAAACAGATTCATAATTTGCAATCATTAATTTTTATACTATGTATGCATAACGTAGTAGCTATTGGTTCATGTTTTAATTTTTAAGCTTGCACCAAACATGTTTTCAGAGCTCAGTCATTAATAGAAGACGAAAAAATAAATCGTAAGTTAAACGTCTTGGTTTCGATTCTCGGTGGTGGCGCACGAGGCTTTTTATTTTTCAACTTCCTGATTCATTAGTATATATAAACGGCCCGACAAGTATTTGTTTACATTAGACTTGAGGACAACAAGACTGTAGTTTGTTTAATAAACGAGTGGTCTAGAAGCTCCGTTTTTTTCTCTGGTATAGGAAAGATTTAGAAAAGAAATTTCCTTAATATGATTTTAGCTAAACGAATCTTTGGATTGAAGTTCAGTCGAACAATTACCCGTAACATAAAAACACACTATATGCACATCGTCAAAAAAAAAAAAAAAAAAAAACCATTCACTGAGCATTTAACGACACCTGGTCTTTGGCCATTAGTTATCTGAAGCATACCAACCTGAATAATCGCCATTTTCCCAATGGTATTTAGCCTGTAATGTAAAGTCGCCGGTCGAGTTAGAATCGCAAAAAGCTATTAGTATTGAACGCCAACCAACACCTTCATGGACGTAAACAAATGACCCAACTACTGAAATCAAGGAGAAGCTTCCTCATCTATGTCAATATCCTAACAGTATTTCAAGAGAATGGTTCCGTTTATATTAATATGGGGGTCTTCCCATACTATTGCTCACTCGCCTAACTCAGAATAAGCCTGGGTTCATTTTAAATTACGACCCCGTGGCTAGAAGAAAAGGACGAATAAAGCTTGCTCTAGGTAATCTAAGATAGAAAACCGTCCCGATTATTTGTGAATGTTGTGGAGGAGGAGAAACGAATAACACAATTCTGCTATTTCTGCTTCCTATCACGCAACCAGTGTTGTTTAAAAGATATTGTAGAGCAGGGATCGGCAACCTATGGCAAGCGTGCATCACTTGGCTCGCCAAGTAATTTTAAATCGCACACAATCACTTAAAGTATTCTACTTAGTGAAGTTTGAAAGATATTTTAGAGTACATAAAAATGCGAAGGACTGCATCAAAAGTGAGAAAACTCTAGTACGTCACGCTAAAAAGAAGTATTCCGACGAGCTTGCTATGAATCTTTAAGAATGTGTTTTAAAGCCTACTTATTTCTAACATAAGGAAGCTTATGTTATATGAACGACTTGTGCACACACAGTCATGAAACAGTTGACAAACAGATAAAAATCCGATAACCCCAAGTACCATTTTTTTTCAATTTTGACCCTTGAGCAGCTCATTTTTTGCGGATAAAATCTAATTATGAGGGGGTTTCACATATCTGAATACCCTATATATCAAATTTCAAATCTGTATATCAATGGTTCGTTGGGTATATTGGTTGATAGTTGTCATTTCTCTCTCTCTCTCTCTCTCTGTCTCTGTCTCTGTCTCTCTCTCACACACACACATTTTCACGTTCATAGATATATAGATGATATTCTATAGAGGATTGGCTCTTTAATAAGAAAGACGAAATCTGCATGAAGATAGATATGTTTAAGCGTATCTTACGACCGGGCAAGGCCGGACACCCCTCGCAAGTTCAAGTAATAAAATATCTGGCAAATGATTTTTTTCATTCCATTTTAACCCGATACAAGGCACAGTGCCACTTTGAAGTAGGGGGCTACTATCGGGGACAATAAGTTGCAGGGGTATTATGAAGGGAGATTCGTAGCAAGATGTCTGTTCACATTACACTTGAACTTCTGCATGTCAGTACATTTGATAAAGCAGAATCCCGGAAGGGAGTTCCAAAGTCTTGTAGTTCTGGGGAAGAAATTATTGGAGTAGAAGGCTTTCTTACACATAGGGATCTCTACAGTGAAGGGTGGGATTAAGCTGCTTATCGGGTTTGTCAGGCGTATTCACGTCTAGGGGGTACCAGTACTTGTAGAACAGCCAGAGGGGTGCAACATTTCGTCGATAAGACAGAGGTTGAAGGCTAGATGACAGTTCAGAACCTATCAGTTTGGCGACTCTTTTTTTAATCCTGTCAAGAAGTGAGAGACAAGTAGTAGATGTACCAGCCCCAATGTGACAAAAGTACTCCACACATGGGTGAATGGTGGCCTTATAGAGGCACAGGATAATTTCAGGCGTAATTAGTTTTCTAGCACGGTAGAGAGAGCGCATCTTCTTCGCAGCGGCCTTGACAATGCTCTCAATGTATCTATTCCAGTTCATGTTCCCTTTAAACTTTAGGGCAAGGAGTTTAAAGGAAGTACTTTCGGGTAATGTATTCTTGGTCATTGCTATTAGTGGTATTTGGGATCTGTTCTGCATTATTATCGTGTTAAACACGAAATTTTCTCAAATAATCCAGCAGATGGAAAGAATTTCATGACTTGGAAATTTCTGATTTCGGTTGGTTTACAAGTAATTATTAGCTCGTACATATTGGTAAACAGGAAGCATTTAAGACAAGAGGTTTAATGATTGATTTTGCTAAGTTGTGAGAATCGGAGATCGATTAGCTCAGATAAGGCGCTTTATTTGACAAAATGCCATTAATTGGAACAAAGTCTCCAGCAAAAAACAGATGTACATGTGAATACTAGTCGCCAATGGATTTAAAGTTGTTTCAAATAATTAAAGAATGAAAGAGTAATGACATTAACTGTTTTTATCTTCATAATTCTGGGTAAAAAGATAATGAATCTCAGTGGAACACTCAAAGTGTCTATTAAAATCAATCAGAATATTAATAATTAAGCAATGCCCTTCAAATCAAAACAATTCTCTCTCTTTCTCACTTATTTTTTTTATCTAGCTGTGACAAGGCAATCACAGCTAAATTACTCTACTATGTTGTGGGATATATAAGGTCTATATATTTGTACATGTATATACAATGCGTTGTCTATAATGTTCTTCTAATGAATGTGTGTATACAGAGTGTATATACGTTTGTATATACGTGTCGCGAGCAGCCATATTACGTGTGTGTGTATATATATACATGTGTTGTCTATGCCCACGAGCGTTCTGAGTTCGTTGAGTGTGTGTGTGTACATTAAATTACACGAGACAATAAAATACATAAATATCTTTACAACACAAAATACGAATATATATTTGAAGATTTCAACATCTAGCAACATTGGGAACTATTCTTGGTCTCGTTTGACGAAAAGCTGCAATGAAAATTCTTCCCAAGAAAATGACCAAACCTCGCGTTTAATTTTCGGTAACTTTTTATTCCAGAGTGATTTTTCCCCCTTTTGGAAAGTTGTAACGCTGATACTGACTATCGCTTTTTCTGATCCCCTCTACTTAATTCTAAAATCTGATTACCATCTCTCCCATCTCTCACTCTCTCTATTGTATATATAGTCAAATTAATCTTTGCTATGACGTAATTCAACTCACATCTTTTAACATCTGACTTTTTTAATCACTTTTTACTAACCAAATTTATTGCTTATGTATGTAACAATAGATTTCCATTGGTTTATTTTTTTCTAAGTTAACCAAGATGTTTTACTAAACATTTCTTTGTTTCAATAACATTATCTCTGTATACCATTTTATCTTACATATCAGCTAAAAATCAATAATGATGTTCATTCTCTTACGTTTTACCTTTTTAATAATAATAGTCGATGTTCTAAATCAACTAGCAGCAAGGCTACTCGATCTTGCCCCAGCATAACGTAACACTTCATATAATCTTTTGTGTTTTTTTTATGTGAATAAATGTATTAAGAAAGCCTATTAGATGCCTTCACATTTCAAGAACTAGAAAAAGAAACATATTAGCAATCACGAGAGTAGCAACAAAGAACGACCATGTGTATCTGCAGTCCATGAAAAGATTAAATAATTATATAGATTAATTTTCACTATGCCTTTATGGTATTATGTAATACTGCTCTCTGTTTTGTATGGTGTTTTAATTTTCACCTATTCTCACCAAAACATTTTATTTTTGCTTCCATTTACCTCAAATAACACCTATTCCAATTTAGGCTTAAGCAGTTATTTAAAAAAAAAAATTTTACATGGAGGTCACCTCTTATCAAGGCCCGGAGACGACTCAGGGATAAGGGTTATTGCGTGTACAGTAATCAATGAGATAGTATTGTAGTAATCATTAGTATTGGGGGTTTTGATAGAGTGTCTTACTTAAGGGGGCGGTTTGTCAGGAGTTTGTTTATGTTGGACTTGAAGACGTCCAAGTTGTAGTCATGTAGGAAACAGGCGAGCGGCAGAGAGTTCCACTGGCGTGTAGTTCTAAGAAAGAAGCTTTGCTCATGGAATCTACGTTTGGATTTAGGCACAGATAAAGAGTGGGAAAAATTGTTGACAGTAGTTTCAGCCAGACGGGTGTTTCTCGTGAAAGATTGGCGAGGGGGGGGGCGAGGGAATGGAGCTCAGACGAGTACCTGCCATGGAATTAGCGATAAAACAAAGACAGGCTCGCAACGTCTCTTCTGTGGGAGAGAGGCTGCAGGGAAGAGAAAAGGGCATCCCCCACTAAGCCACGAAGTCTATTTTGTACTCTGTCAAGGCAGGATAGGCTGTTTTTAGCAGCAGCTATTGTGATTAAAGCAAAGCTATAGTTTATAATAATTTATCTATTATATTTCTATTCATAACTTAACTCAGATGTTGCCTTCCATTGCAGCAAGGTTGGATATGACTTCAATTTATATTGAATAATCTGGCTCTGAACAGAAGAGCTTATTCTGGCTGGATGAGGTGCAGTATTTACTGCGATTAGACGCGTCGACATTTTCGGTAGCTGTGCCTTAGTCAACTGGAAATACCCCCCCCCCTGCACCTAAGAAAGTAATGTCTAGGATAATGGTTTCCTATGACCGAAGAGACTATATTTTATTGATATTATCATGAGTCCTATGGTAGCGGGAGATTGCGTCATTTTCGATCAACACTTTGGCCCGTTTACTTTCTGTCACCTCCAGGCATTAATGTGCCCTATTTTGTATCTGTAATTCTATAGCAATTTTAACAATTTCCACTTGCCTTCTCTTTTGAATACTAATCTTATTAAGTTCTATGGCATTTTGGATGTTTCAGAAAATTAATTTTAATTTGACAGTAATCTACATGAAATTGGAGCCCAGGCACGCCGTGGGCAGGAAACATGTTATGTTACTTGGAAAAGATACCAGGAAAATATCATAAGGTTATGCAGTTGGATGTATAATGGCCATTTGAATAGCATATACAAAGTTTAAATGCATACAATGTGTGAGTTTCTTTAGCCATATATACACAATTAAACCTTTTATAATCTCCAAGAAACAAAGTTATATAGTTCTAAGAACGCATCAATTAAATAGTAAATATCCAAAGCTTGTACAAATAAATGTATAATACTTATACATTTATAATAAACTAGCTGTATATACCCGGCATTGCCAGGTTGAAACATATACCATTATAAGAGCCAATTACGTCCTAGGATGGAGTACTGTTGCCACATCTAGGCAGGAGTTGCTAGAAGCGCCTTATCCTGCCTTGAGAGAGTTCAAAAGAGACTTCGTAGCCCAATGGAGGATGCCCTTTTCTCTCCCTTGCGACCTCTTTTCCCCACAGAAGAGACGTTGCGAGTTTGTCTCTGTTCTATCGTTATTTTCATGGCAAGTGCTCGTCTGAGCTCTAATCTACTGTTCCCCCATCCTGACTTAAACGAAAAACACTCGTCTACCTGAAACCACTATCAATGATTTTCCCCACCAGTTATCTGTGCCTAAAATAAAACGTAGATTGTATGCGCAGTGTCTTTTTTAGAACTGCACGCCTGTGGAACTCTGTTCTGTTTTCCTGCTTTCCAACTGACTACAATATGGTTGTCTTCAAGTCCAACCTGAACAAATTCTTGATTAATTCTTAGTAATCCAATTTACTAACTTTCCACTACTAACTAACATGCTTCTCTTGACCACTGCATACTCGGATGTTGATAGGTGGTGACTCATCTATAAACACATGGTTTAACACTATACTAGACAAGATACACCAAATATTTTACCTTCTTACAATGTTTCTGAAATGGGATGCCATATTGGATTCATGGAAACATAAAATACACCAATTTTCGTCTATTAAAATTAAACGTAAAATAGCTTAAAGGAAAAATAACTCGCACACATTTAGTAACTAAATTTATTTCCGTTTTTAAAGGCAACTGTTGTAGTCTTATAAGTGAAAATAAATAAAGTATAAATTAAATTCCAAATAAATTAAATAAACTTTAAATAATATGTTTAACTAGAATAATGAATACAACGTTTTTATCACAAATAAATAGTGACATATAACTAATTATTAAAACAGACTTTCTTTAATGTAATATGCAAATGACGTTAATCCATTTAAAGTAAGTTTCTTTTGAATACATAGTATATATAGAAATCACGCTGGTGTATTATTATATTATTTATATACAGAAGTAGCTCTGGTACGTACTTAGTGATCCTATTTATTTGCTTCCCCACGAGAGCAAAATTAGACACCAGGTCGTTTTAAATGTGAGAGAATAGCCAGCTCCCCAGAAATAGACACTTTGGATTAGGACGCAAAAAGCAAAAAAAAAATGGCATAGTCTAGTTTTTCCTTTACAGACTAACAAACGTAATTAATATAGTGCAGTATCAGAGCAGATACTACACTCTCATCGCAGCCGGAAGGCCGAAAAATGTTCGGTACGAAAATTGAATTTGTGAAACGGTGTACCTTTTGTACATCTTAATAAAATTGTAAACAAATAGACAGCAATAAACTTTATTATAAGACATATTTCAAGCCAAGAAGGACGCACAGATATCAATAATTATATAAATAACATACACACAACGACTGAATTTATTCATCCCGATGTACACAAGTAGCTCTTGTACGTACTTAGTGAATCAAATCTTTATAGTATGGTGTAGGTATCGGTTTGAAATAAAATGATCAAATCCTTACAGTATGGTGTAAGTATCGGTTTGAAATAAAATGATCAAACCATTATAGTATGGTGTAAGTATCGGTTGAATATAAAATGATCAAATTTTTATCGTATGGTGTAGGTATCGATTTAAAATAAAATGATCAAATCTTTATAGTATGGTGTAGGCATCGATTTAAAATAAAATGATCAAATCTTTATAGTATGGTGTAGGTATCGATTTAAAAATAAAATGATCAAATCTTTATAGTATGGTGTAGGCATCGATTTAAAATAAAATGATCAAATTTTTATCGTATGGTGTAGGCATCGATTTAAAATAAAATGATCAGCTTTTTATAGTATGGTGTAGGCATCGATTTAAAATAAAATGATCAAATCTTTATAGTATGGTGTAGGTATCGGTTTGAAATAAAATGATCAAGCATTTATAGTATGATGTAATAGTGGTTTGAAATAAAATGATCAATCATTTATAGTATGGTGTAAGTATCGGTTGAATATAAAATGATCAAATTTTTATCGTATGGTGTAGGTATCGATTTAAAATAAAATGATCAAATCTTTATAGTATGGTGTAGGTATCGGTTTGAAAAAAAAAAGATCGTATCTGTATAGTATGGCTTAGGTATCGGTTTGAAATAAAATGATCAAATCTTAACAGTATGGTGTAGGTATCGGTTTTAAATAAAATTATCAAATCTTAAAAGTATGGTGTAGGTATCGGTTTGAAATAAAATTATCAAATCTTAAAAGTATGGTGTAGGTATCGGTTTGAAATAAAATTATCAAATCTTAATAGTATGGCGTAGGTATCGGTTTAAATAAAATGATCAAATCTTAATAGTATGGTGTAGGTATCAGTTTGAAATAAAATTATCAAATCTTTATAGTATGGTGTAGGTATCGGTTTGAAATAAAATGATCAAATTTTAATAGTATGGTGTAGGCATCGGTTTGAAGTATGAGAAAGAAACACCCACTGCTAGATTGTGGACTGGATTTTATAACTTGTCAAGATAAGAAAAGGAGTGCCAGAAGCGGCACCTCTGCAGATCTGACAGCGGTGCTCCATCTAAGGACGTACATTGTTCTCGTTGAGGTAAAGGAATAAGTATATTTTGGGGCAGTAGAATAATTTAAACATTTGTCAAGCAAACTTAGCTACATATTTCAGGCACTCTTTCCATTTCACGTATTGGGTTAAAGTTAGACCTACAGACTGTTTTACAGGGGGTCAACACTTATCAAAGCTCGAGGGCCACTCGTACACAAGGGTTAATGAATGTAAGATGGTAGTGTAGTAATCATTAATGGTATAGATCGGGTAGAATTTTATTATTTAAGGGGACTGCTATACAATAATTTGTTTACATTGGACTTGAAGGCTACCATATTGTAATGAACCAGTAAGCACGCGAGCGGAACAGTGTTTCACAAGCGGGCAGTTTTAGGAAAGAAGCTATATTCATGGAATCTGCGTTTAGATTTAGGCACATATAGAGAGGGAGAGACATCGTATATAGTGGTTATAGCTAATCGAGTGTTTTTTGTGAAAGCCTGGCAAAGAGAGACTATAGAATTTGAGCTTAGTCGAACACTTGCCAGGAAAATAATGATAGATCAAAGACAGGATCGTGACGTTTCTTTTGTGGGAAAGAAGTTTAGAAGCCGGTTTTTGACATGATAGATGTCAAAAACCGGCTTCAAAACCTCTTTCCCACTGGCGCGCCGATCAGTTTATCAAAGAAGAGGTCATCCTTGAGGAAGGAACGATTTATTTCGAATACAGATCCGAGCTTTGTTAAATATACCCTACAATTATGTTGTTATAGTAATGCTTTTATATCTATTTATAAAAAAAAAACTTTAAAAAGCCCAGTTTTCAAGAATATCTTAAGGTTTCGGTTTCGAGTTCCGCCCATGTCATCCACTTTTGGAGGGATAATTTCTTATAAATAGCGCGGATCAATAAGTGCATTAGCACCGATAATTTGTTATTAACTATAAACAGAATATTTTCCATTTGAAAAAATATTGTAAGATGTTTGGATATCAAATTGAAACATATTCCAGGGTGGATTTATTACGCTTATAAAGATGGTGACTGACAGACAGACAGACAGAAAGCTAGACAGAGAGACACACAAAGTGTCTCATAACTTGATAACGTTATAATATATAAATATTTAACTTTAGCCGTTTTTATTAATTTAGAGTAAGAAACTTGGGTGGTCCTTGATTGAAGTAGTTGATCACACTTTGTTATTACTCAGTCGAGTAGAAAAGCTGAAGTTATTAGCGATCAAATGAAGGAATACTTGAAGACACTCAACGTCATTAAACATAGAAGCATGCATTTAAACATATATTTAAATCATGTGTTCATAACCGTTTGATGTAAATTAAGCGTTTCCATGCAGTCATAGAAACTGCTAGAAGAAAAAACAGAACCCCGAGATACAGTGCCCCTAGGATACGGTTTGTCAGGTTACGAGGTAGCATACGATGCTTTTCCGACCCCTGGTAACGATATTTGCCCCGCCTTGCGGTGTTATTTATAATGAAATATGATTCTATACATGTGCATTATTATATGCTGTATTTATTTAATACTTTTTATGCCGTATCCCGGGGTTATACTGTATGTAAATAACGTATATATTTGTTTTCCAAATTTTTATATAGATAAGTATAATTTCTAATATTTGAATTGTTCAGACTGTTCTTTTATACTAATGAATTTCTATTTACTTGCCTCCCTATGAGGGCAGATTAATGCACAAGGTCGGTTTTAATGCGGGGAAAATCCAGCTCCCCAAAATGAGCAATCTGGATAGGAAGAAAATGTTTTTTTTCTAAGTGATGAAGTATTTCTCCTCCACTGACGACGACAGAAAAGGTAAGTGTAGCATCAGAACAGATACTACACTCTGATCTTGGCCTGAAAGCCAGGATATTTTTCTTGTTTATTGCTATTTTATACAACACTTTATCGAAATGTTATATAAAGAACTAGCCTGGGTGTCCGGCGTTGCCCGGGTGTTTAAAGGTGTGTGTTAAGCCAAAAAAAATGTGGTAGTTGCAGACAGGTTCGACACCGTACCGCGAAGGAGGGAAAGAACGTCAAAAAATAACGCCTATGCTGTTGCGCCCATCGCCAAACCGGAAGTGGCGTATGTTTAAATTGCTAATCAATCTAAAAGAATCGAAAATATCGGCGAAAAAAGCGACCCCTCCCTATAGAAATGTGCCTAGTTAAGGGTGGAGGAATGAATGTTTTTAGCCAATGTTTCGATATTTGTCGTCCGAAGGGTGGAGCTTCAAAACGATGCCAGTCTTGTACAAAATCCGCCATCTTTGTCGAAAGTTTTAGGCAGACATTCATACATACATAGATACATAGATACATACATACATACATACATACATTTAAACAAACAGGTGGGATTTATATTATAGACGAGGGTTTTTTTTTAAAAACAATCTAGCATGAAGACAAAAGGGAATTCGGAGTGAATAGGAGTCGAGGGTCATCCACTTTTATATTCTCTAAGCTAATTTATCACTCACTATAATCTCTCATTCATCCTGTGAGCCTAAGCTACTTAAAATAACCCCACATAAATGAATATTTAAAAAAGATATATTTACAAAAACATAATAAACATTTTTTTTATTTACAAACCAAAAAATACAATTTTTGTTATATACAAAGAATCAAACATATATGTACAAACATAAAATAAACAAAAATCAATATAAAAGAAATGAACAAGTGTCGAATGATAGGGAACAGGATATTATAGGCATTAAAAACACACCCAAAAGAAAAATAACAAAACAAAACAAAAAATGAATGTAACAAAATGCTAACTATATTATGTTAGTAAGAGCCCTCCCAATTTATTATAATTGTTGAAATTCCCGCTGTTTTCCGGCTAAAGTAAAAATTCCTAAGAGAGATTGGGCAGGTGAGAGAGGTTTTTTGGGACGTGCGGTGATCTCCAGCATTAATACTTTCGGAGTGGACCGAGAATTAAAATAACGTTATCGAGAAAGACCAGTTACCTTTATGAAGACGTGTGTGCCAGATTAGGATATAGAATAAAGAGACCGTCGATTTGCCATTGCGTGCCACCACGCGAGACTTAGATACAACCATGGCATGGGCAGAATCTTTCTTATCCAAGAAAATGACTTAAAGATGATCATACTGTTGTCATTTGAGAAGCAACGTTTAGGTATTTTGTTCAAAAGACGAGATGTTCTAAAAAATATTTTGTTGAGTTACTAACAATATTACCCGACCTTGCTTAGGGGTTGCTTTGATGCCTTTTTACGCTTATTTTGATCTGTATCTTTGGTAATTCCAATATTTTCTTTTGTAATCCTTAAATTAGTTTTGCAAATTTCAGTTATATTGGCACTACTTATCAACGCAGCCCCGACACATGGATGCAACGTGCCAGCAACAATCCAATTTCTCTGATTTGTCCCAGCAACAGCTATTCTTCCAGCTCAAAACCAACTACTTTGAGGCCATGATTTTTTGAACCGCGTGCGAAAGAAACCACAGGATCAACATCGACTATTAATTCGTTGTAAGAATTTATGTGCTTGTCGCTGTATAGTTCTACAATTAGTCAACTATGTCGAAAAATTATTTATCTTGTGTTGCTGGGCATACTACTCGTGCTTCGTTGTTGGGGGCCTATGTTTTGTTAAACCAACTTATAAGAAACCTCTGAATTACGTTTTCACTAAATATGTGTGTAGACTCTTTTGAAATTTCCCAGGATCAGTTGCTTGTCAATTATAAAGTTTAATTAAAGTACCGTAATATTCCAGTTTGATATTGCAAA
This sequence comes from Euprymna scolopes, assembly GCF_053919585.1. Lineage (NCBI taxonomy): Eukaryota > Metazoa > Mollusca > Cephalopoda > Sepiida > Sepiolidae > Euprymna > Euprymna scolopes. The sequence continues at coordinate 27,532,723 of NC_136506.1, forward strand.
AATAATAGATATTTTAAAAACATACACTAATATAACTTTTCCAATCTTATGAAAATACGTTTTTCCAGTTAACGTAAAAAAATAAAACAAAGAAATTTATGTACGGTGGATTAACCTACAGACCACGTCATGCAAAAAGAAAAAAAAACCGTAAATTTTCAAGTCGTATAAAATTCTTTTTAGTTAATGAAAAAAAAAATACGTGCGGAGTTTGAATCTACACACCACGTTATGCAAAAAACAAACAAACAAAAACAAAAAAACACGCTATAAACTTACCCACAGTAGTATTTTAACGGCCCATTGTTCTATCGTTGTTGCTAAGCGACGAAATGAAAAAATGGTCTTACCTATAATAAATACATTAAAATAACAATTTCAGTTATCGGATATCAGTAATTTTCGGTGGTATTCTGAGACAAAATTTAACTAAGATCACTCCCAGACTTATACCTTAAAGTTCTGTAAATTTTAAAGAAAATCTGTTCAGCCGTTTCGGAATCTATTAGAAACGAACTCACACACAGACAAAGAGATGCATTTATATAATTGTAGAGATAAATATATCCATTTATTTATAAATACATTTATATTTGATTTCCTCTATATAGAAGTCTATTTGGTCGCCCTTTGTTTGTCCGTACGATACGCTTTGGAAATTATTAAATACAATTCTTGAAGGACAGCTGCTTCACTGACGACCAAGTTGTCGAAGTTCGGCATTAAAACAGTCAATGGGACAACTCTAGACAAGAATATGAAAATGACCCCCCCCCCTTTGGATGTAGCCTTGTTTCGAATGTAATTAAACTGATATATAATCGTTGTTGTAATGTTGCGAGAAAAGAACAGGCAGTAAGTTTGACGTATAGCTGTTCTTCAGTGAGGAAATCCAACGAAGTGTTATGCAAATATAGGAAATATTCGAAAAACCAGGGAAAAAAGAAGATTGTCTCTCAAGAGTTGCTAAATTGAAGAAGTAAATTAAAGATTGTTTCTAACAATGTGATTTTATTATTTGTATTGAACTATGTAGCACAATATTACTTTCTAAGTATTTATTAGTATTTATTAATTTATCTTATTTGGTTTAGGTCTATGTTTAAAATACACTATATACTATTTTCATAGTAATGTTAAGAAAACTCACATTCGCTGTGTATTTTTGTTTTTTCATCTCAAAAGAACACTAATAGTTTGTGCTGCCCAAGAAAATATCAACTTAAAAGATATTTATTGATTAAATTTCTTATTCTGTAGAATTTCCACGGATATTGCTAGTAAAGTAATATGCAGAAAGAAGATTTTTACGCTTGTGTTAAAACAATTTTTTTAGTGCTAGGAAAGTGCAAAGTTTCATCATTTTCATTTCTCGAATAGTCCATTCAGAAGTAAAATAAAAATCACAATCAGATAATCAAAGTAAAGAACACATACCGTATTTCTGGTAGCATATTTTAAAAAACAAGCTAGTAACAGTTATATTTTATTAAGAGATTTAACAGTAAATTAAGATAGCGTCGAATAAAACACCAGAAATAGTATAACACGACCATTATTAAACAAGAAACGTAAACAAATATTTCCATGAAATAATGTAGTCTTGTGCGATTAAGGGAAAATCATTTTATTCTTGGTTTTTAATTTTTACACCAAGTATATATATAAACATATACAGTAGCAACATTAATCTTAAAAAATCTTTAAAATAAAGGCATATCACATATGATCGTCGTGTAAGTAAAGTAAAATCTCTTTTTCAGTATGATATACGTGTGTTGTATGTTTAATAATAAAATCGCTTGTTTTATGTGATATATGTTTTAAAATAAAATCGCTTGTTTTATGTGATATATGTTTTAAAATAAAATCGCTTGTTTAATGTGTTGGATGTTTAAAAATAAAATCGCTTGTTTTATGTGATGTCTGTTTAAAAATAAAATCGCTTGTTTTATGTTATGTATGTTTTAAAATAAAATCGCTTGTTTTATGTGATGTATGTTTTAAAATAAAATCGCTTGTTTAATGTGTTGGATGTTTAAAAATAAAATCGCTTGTTTTATATGTTGTATGTTTAAAAATGATATCGCTTGTTTTATGCGTTTTTTGTTTAAAAATAAAATCGCTTGTTTTATGTATTGTATGTTTAAAAATAAAATCGCTTGTTTTATCGAAAGTGACGTAGGTTTAAATTAAAGCTAATCAATCGAAATGAGGGGATGACTTTGCAAAATATCGTCGAAAAAAAGCGATCGTTCCTTGTAGAAAAGTGCCCAGTTGAGGATGAAGGAGTCAATGTTTTTAGCTAATCTTTCTATATTTGTTGTCCGAAGGGCCGAGTTTGAAAACCATACCGGTTTTTTGAAAATCCGTTGCCTCTGTCGAAAGTTTAAGACAGGCATATATACATACATACATACACACATACATACATACAAACATACATACATACATACTTTTAAACAGACAGGTGAGATTTATATTATAGATACCAAAAGAGAAAAAAGATTTTTTGTAATAGCGATAAATAAACAAGTTTTTTCTTACTGTGAATATATTATCAGTCTGTGTGTAATTTTTCCAAGTCCCTTTACATCTTTAATATACGACATAATCACATTGACACACCTGTTCCCGTATATCACAGGAGTAAATCGAGGTTCAGCCTGATCATTACTTAAAGGTGTGACTATTTAGGAATACCAGGTACTGTATATACTTTCCGATTACCTCTGCATTGTTTCCAGTTGTCCTGGATTTTCCCTGTCCGCTAGGGTCAAACAGTGCAATTAATAAGTGGTATGGTTAAAATGTAAACCCTTGATTCCTAATAACACGGTACATGAGGTATACATTGTCCATCGAAATCGAACGGATGCCTATAATTGAATCTTCAATACTTCCAAAGAATCAAACGACGCACTCCAACGATTACTTCTCCCCAAAGATGAAAATTTCCTGGTACCATTACGCGGAAACCGTCAGTTTGCCATTATCCATTGCTTGATCACATCTTTTCTTGTAACAAAATGGCTGACAGGTTTTCATTCATCCGTGTTATTCAACAGATGTTGAGAGCTTAGACGTATATTAGTCCTGGCATTTACAGAATTCTCTTTATTTGTGAGCGACTGGAAGTTGTCGCTTGGGTATTTTCGCACCGTGGAGGAATTAGGACGGATAGAAAGAAAAATAGTTATGGGAGAATGAAATTATGAAGTTGCTCGGAAGATCACTGACAATAGTGTTCTTCCTATAACGTTTCGGTCGATGTAAACTTCAAGAGTATTTTATGGAACCCGAAACAAATTATCAAATCGTTATCTAAAAATTCTATAAATATCAAATATTATTTATCGACGTAATTTTAATAGGAGAATATATATATATATATATATATATATATATATATATATATATAAAGGCACAAAATTCTTCTGCACTAAGAGGGCACGAAATTAATATGCACTAAAAAGGCACGAAATTGAAATGCACTTAAGAAACAAAAATCCATACATTATAAGATTTTTTTCAAACTACTATTTTCATCTTGTTTTTAAAATTTTTCACTTATAGTAACTCCGAACAATGACCGTTCTCGGACTACGTTACGGTCAGATTAACAGAGCATCCTAATAGGAGAGTTGTGCAGCTAGATGTTTATTTACATTACATTTAAATCCTTGCATGTTTATACAGACGGAAAAATTGGAAGCATACAATTATTTCCAAAAGAAGGCGTTCTAGAATGCACGTTATTAAAGAAGAAAGTTTTCGACATCTATAGAAACCATGAATGATATTGTTCTGCTTATCAAGTTGGTCGGGAGTAATTTACATTGAGAGAGAACATGTGCAGCATATTCTGGTGAATTACTTGTAGAACAATCTCATGAGACAGACAGAGATCTCCAACTTGAATAGACGGTGAGCGACCTAATAAATTAGAAGTTTTTTTTTCGATCGTAGAGGGAAAAATCCATGGATGGTGCACCAGGAACGATATTGCCACAATACTAATTGAACGAGCTAATGGTGTTTTTCTTCTACTGTAGAAGGAACATTCCATCTTTTTTAAGCTGCATATTTTCCAGCTTAGGAAATTTCAAGTCAAAGTCATGAGAATATGCTGACATTTCAACTGAACATTTTTTTAAAAATCTATGTGATGGACTGTTCTAAATCCCTCATAAAGTTCTGTCGGAAAATTTTATACCGGACTCCGGAATCTATATAGAATTGCACAGTCATTCATTTACTGCACAGTGGTAGATGGTTCCTGTCCCGTCAACCCTGACCATGTTGAACCCTTATTTGGTGTTATTCCAAATAATCATCAACTGCAGTAAACATTGGAGCATCACCATCAGATTCTGGCTAAGTGGTTAACGACACGAACTGTCAACCTGGGTATGAGAAGTTCAAATCCGGTTTATTCCACAAAAGCACTTTCACTTACAGGTTGTTGGCACCTTTAACGTGACCCCTGCCGTTATTCACGATGTTTCTAGAAAAATATGAGGGAAAAGCATGAAAAAACATTCGAAATCAATAAATGAGTATCGTGTATATCTACAAGGCCACCATTCGCCTATGCTTTGAGTATTGTTACCACATCCGGGCTGACGCATCTACCACTCGGTTCCACTCCTTTTGGATAGTATTCAAGCAAGAGTTTTCAATCTAATAGGTCCTACTTTGTCAACTAACATAAACCCCTCAATACAGCGTCTCTGTACCTGTCTTATTAATACTTTAATGGAGCGTGCTCTGATGAACTCGTTGCACTCGTGCCCCCTCTACGTACATATCCCCGACAAACCCGTTTAGCAACAAAATCCTACCCTTTTAATGTTGAGGTCTCTAAATGCCAGAAAGCTTTCTACTCTAATAGTTTCTACCCCCGAACAACCAGATTTGGGAATTCCCTTCCTGCTAACTACTTCCCCCTACTGAATGCAGAAAATTTAAATGTAACGTAAACCAAGACCTTGTTAATCTTCCCTGTGCATGTTTCTAAATAGTAGCTCCTTTACGCTCAAGTTGCGATATAGCTTGTTGGGGATGAACGTGGGTTAAAACAAGATGCATGATTATATTAAATAACTGCAGCAACATTTGTATTTCCGTCTTAGGAGGGGGGTCTTATGTGTCAAAACCAAATGAGCAAATAAAATACATGAACTATCATTCTGACACGTGCCCCTTTTATGGGAAAATTATGAATTAGTTAAAGTGTGACGTAATTGAGATATTTAGAAAGGGATTTGGTTAGGGAGAAATCGGCTAGGAAGCGTGTCGAGATAACGTGTGGAAATATGCACTTAAATATAGCTAAACCAAAAACGTCTCTATGTATGCTCTCTTACTCTGTCGGCTTATATTAGATGCCGTAATAAAATAAAAACTTGTCTCCTGATGCCCCCCCCAAAAAAAAAACTTTTTCAGGATTTTTAAACAATTACCTGTTTTCACCTACTGCTGTTGGTCGTCTGTTTTTGTTTTACAGCATATCAACCCTTTACAGGTTATATAATACCGAATCCAGTTATTTTGAAGAACAATTTTTTAATAAAGTATATTTGTTGTTGTTTTTTTTTTAAGTCGATTTCTATTTAACCCATAGTTGGAAGCCTAACAGGTACTACTAGTCCGGGTCAGAGGTGACCTAGGCGCAATAGCAATTAAAGAGTTGCTTCCCACTCGCCAAAGCCTGTAAATTGGGGCCTCACCATCGGATATAGTTTAAGGTCATATCCAGGACCATAAAAGTGCGAGGTAACTAAAGATTTTTTTTTCTTTTATGAAAAAACTGATTTGTAGTAGATTGTCGTAAGTTGACAATATGTTATTTGAACCATTTCATAACCAATCAAACATAGACGACCAAGACAATTTCAGTATTTTTTTAGAACAAGAAAACAGGTTCATTTTGTATATATATATATATATATATATATATATATATATATAAATGTTTTATTTTTTATTACCGTTTTATCTGTCTGGTTACATATGTTTCAGATGTTGGACCATGTTTACGATCCAACAGCCTCGACAGACCTAACAGAAAAATCTTTTTCTGTAAGGTCTGACGAGGCTGTTGGATCGTGAACATGGTCCAACATCCGAAACATATGTAATCAAACAGATAAAACAGTAATAAAAAATAAAACACATATTTGCCCTGCAATAGTATTGAGCACTCTCTACATGTTTTTACTAATTACCAGTTTTACCATATATATATATATATATATATATATATATATATATATATATATATATATATATATATATATAACAGTATAATATTTTTAGTACGAATAGTTGGGTTTAATGACGTTGTTTGATAAAAATTGAATAGGGCGTAATAGAAAAATATAAAGGTAACTGCGGCTTCTCTTCCAATTCTCGGATTTTTACCATATCAAATCATATTTCAATTCCTTTTTGACAGATTGATTGTTTTTATGTCTTCTGATGAGTTAAGGGCATAATAGATTACCTGATTGATATAATAATTAAGTGATTGATTTTGCGCTACGAAAGAGATACTGTCAAGAATTGTATGAGTCAACTGAATTATAGGAATAAATTATAAGATCGTCGACATCATTAATTTTGGAATATAACTTTTTGTCATTTATTGTCTCTCTCTCTATATATATATATTATATATATATATATATATATATATATATATATATATATACTAGATGAGATATCCGACGTTTCTCGGGACTAAATGATGATCAACCAAATAGATTGATATCTTGCTCGTTTGTGACGCACCGGGTTACATCGGATGGAAACTTCACATGTCCGCCCACAATGATTTAGTCCACAATAAATGAAAATCTACATTGCACTGTGGATTTTATTAACTTATTTTTTTATATATAACGCCTTGAATTAAAGCTTTAAATTCGAAAGACAAGTATGATGGTTTAATTGTTCTCTAAACAGAAGCATTAATATTGAAGGCGCCCCTGTCATAGCAAAGCTATTACTGTATATTTTATATGCCGGACGTTTCTGCTGAAGTGTGGATAAAACTTCTCAAATGCACTTGTGATGTTGGGCTACATAAGATGTTAACTTGGGTCAAAATTGGTCGGTTCATTTTTTATAGATTTGTTTCGATTATCGATTATCGATACTTATCGGGGGCATTCACATACAAATCCTATCTCGAAGAACACTGACACTTACATAAAATACAGCTGTATGAAATTGCATAGAAATCGGTCCTGCCATCTCGGAGTCCGTAGGCTACGTAGTCATACACACACGAAGACAATGTACTGTTTATATTTGGTTGGTGCAAAAATAATGAAGTTTTTTTGACGTTCAACTACACACACACACACACACACACACACACACACACCTCTCTCTCTCTCTCTCTCTATATATATATATATATATATATATATATATATATATACGAGCAAACAGTTAATAAAACATGTTAAAAAACACTTTGAAATGAGTTAAAAACATATTTAATCTGAAAAGGAAACACTAGATAATTGGATAGTCCTTAATCCGCGGAGTTTCGAAGAAATACTTTCCTTCACATCAGAGGGTAGGAATGAGCAAAATGCGGGATCGGATTTTGCATGCAAAAGTATTTGATGAAACAACAAGTAAGTCAAAGATCTTACTTGAAAACAAAAAAGGTGAAGCAGAGGGAATATGGTGAAGAAAAAGGTGATTACACATGAATGGATAGTCTGGTGGAAGATGAATAATCCAGTGACGGTAAAATCCAAATATATAACTTCAAGAAAGTTAATTGAATTTCCATTTGCACAAGTAAAATCCCAAAATCCCGTAATTGGAAGAAGATGGTTCATAATAATCCAAAGGCAGTACTCCATGGAAAAATTCACAAAAACGTGTACAAGGAAAAAAGGAAAAAATTCCAATAATATTAATAAAAGAAAATAAGATATGCGTTTCATTCTACTGCCGAAATATAAATATAAAACATATTATATATATATATATATATATATATATATATATATATATATATATGTATATATCAAAATGACATTACTTTTGCATCAACCTAATGTAATAGTAAACAGGTACAGTTGTGTTGATTTCTTACAAATAACTCGTGAAAATTATGTGTACTTAAATATCCGGTGTAATACCTTTCAAGAAAATAGTTAAATGTATTTCTCATGAAGTGAAACTGTTTAATTTACAGAAAGTTTAATCATAATCCAACTAAATTTAACATTTTAGTGCTATAATAAGATGAGGATTTATTTTGAAATAGGACATTTGGATAAAGGGTCAGCGGTACGGTCGTTGATTAGTTTTAAGGAAAAAAACGTCACCACTCAGACTTAGGGTTAGTTGTAAGGTCAACAGCGAGTTTAATTTTAATTCCCTCACTTGAAAAAAATACATACCAACCAATTTATTCATTTCCTAGTACGTCCAAGCATGGAATACCGTTGCCATATCTGGGCAGGAGCTGCTAAAAACAGCCTATCCTGCCTTGACAGAGTACAAAATAGACTTCGTGGCTTAGTGGGGGATGCCCTTTTCTCTACCCTTCAACCTCTCTGCCAAAGAAGAGACGTTGCGAGCCTATCCGTGTTTTATCGTTATTTCCATGGCAGGTGCTCGTCTGAACTCCAATCTCTGGTCCCCCCCTCGCCAATCTTTCACGAAAAACACCCGTCTAGCTGAATCCACTGTGAAAAATTTCCCCCACTCTATATCTGTGCCTAAATCAAAACGTGGATTCCATGAACAGAGCTTCTTTCTTGGAACTGCACGCCTGTGGAACTCTGTTCCGTCTGCCTGCTTCCCACCGGACTACAACTTGGATATCTTCAAGTCCAATGTTAAAAAATTTCTAATGAACCGCCCCCTTAAGTAAACACTTCATCAAATCTCCACACTAACGTAATGTACATGCAGTAATCCTTATCCCTGAGTAGCTTCCGGGCCTTGATAAGTGGTGATCACTGTGTAAAAAAAAAAATCATTCGAAATATAAACGTTGTTATATCCTTTAAAACGCTATTTAGTTAAACTCTAGTCGGAAATGATTTAACCGGGATATTTTATACCTCGACAAAAAAAAAAAAAAAAGAAAAGCAACAGAGATTGACAAAATTCCCTGTTGATTGTAATGTAATTATGGTTCCATGCAGTTCTACCTACCCAGACTTAGCCTTCTCTTTTTGAGAAGTGGTTAGTTTACTGCTAATCGTCTGAGTCACATCTCCTGGGGAATGCCCATGGACTGCATAAGTATGTTTTGCAGGGTTATAGTGCTTTTCTAATGGAGCGATGATTATTTAATCCTACTTTTCGACGCAAGCATCATATTTCTCGTGAAAATGCGTGATCATTTTCCGTCAAAGTTTTATCCGAAATCTATCACTTATTCTCGGGGGTTGATCGATAAAATTATCGCCATATAGAAAACAACACTACAGCTTTATTTTAAAGCTGCTATCTATAAAATAAATTCAGACAACTTGATTAAGTAGTAGATCATACATCTATTAAATGTAACCGCCTTCGCCCACAATCACACATCGTTACGGGTCCGGAACTGGGAGCATGCCCTTTCCACAAGCGCCAGTAGGATATCGGCGAATACTCGGCGGATAACGACGATCAGGCTGGCTTTGGTGTTGTTGGAGGTCATCTTGGTGATGTTCACGACGTATGGCCAAACGAAGAAGTTCAACGAGTTCAGATCAGGGGAGGAGGGGGCCAGACGAGCACTTGCCATGGAAATAACGATAAAACAAAGACAGGCTCGCAACGTCTCTTCTGTGGGGGAGAGGCTGCAGGGAAGAGAAAAGGGCATCCCCCACAAAACCACGAAGTCTATTTTGTACTCTGTCAATGCAGGATAGGCTGCTTTTCCCAGAGTCATACTTTGCTTCTCTTACTCGACCACGTGCAATCCTTTATTTTCTTTTCTTTCCTTATTCTTCCCGTGACGTCAGCGCGTGCAAACTTGCCAATTTGCATACGTGTTGTAACGGCTGTTGCTGCTAATATTTGCGATAATCAGCTATACCATGGCTGTTGTTGACTTTTTTATACGCCCCCATGCTTGTTATGTTACCAAAGGAACGCACCGGTTCGTTACACACACACCCACACAGACCCACACAATATATATATATATATATATATATATATATATATATATATATATATATACTAGCTGTACCCTGCCACGCGTTGCAGTGGCTCTATTTGGTGTAATGGAAAAATTTAATAAAAGAGAAAATGCATGTTTCTTATATTAGTACAGAAATCCACTGCAAAAAGTGAAAAAGGCGAAACTGAAAAAAAATGGCACTCTTGCAGAATTTGATCTGGATCCTCGAGAGTTTCTGTCAATCATTCATGTTTTGGACTTGACCAATAATCAGTGGATGAAGCCGAACGTAGCAAAAATGTTGAAACGCTAAATGCTTTTTTTTGTTGTTGTTGTTTTAAAAAATGTGAGTTAGTAATTAATATTTGGTTGATGGTGGGGGAGGGGGTTACTATACACAGATTCGAAAAAGTCGTCCAAAAACAAATAAATGAAAGCAAAGGTAAGGTAATTTAAGTTTATACCTAATTGGATAATTGTTTAGTGTTTTTATGTAATGTAAAATGTTTAATTGGCTCAAAAAACAGAAATGGTCGCGAATTCTGTTGAATACGTTAAGTTTGGAAAAGTAAGTTGAAAACTAAAAACTATACAAAACAGTGTCTGAAACTCACCGAACATATGTTACCATGACATAGGCTGGCATAATGGATAGGTTTCTGACAGTATTTTGTATAGTTTTTTTAGTTTTAACTCACTTTCTCTAACTTAAAGTAATCAACAGTGTCCACCACAATTTGTAGCTTTCAAATACACCAATAAACACTGTTTTTCGAGCTGACTAAACGTTACATTAAATGAAAAGGGTTTATATTACTAAACACAGATACAAAGAAGTTGTCAAAAAATAAATATATAACAAATAAATGTTATCAAAGGCAAGAAAAGTAAGTGTTCTACCTAACTGGATAAGATTTTAGTGTTTTTATGTAATGTATAATCGGTTCAAAAACATTCAATGTTTATCGGTATATCTGAAAAATGCAAATGGCGGCAGACTGTATCAAACACGTTAAGTTTGGGGAAATTTTGGGAAAATGAGTTTAAACTAAAAAACTATACAAAATACTGTTAGGAACTCACTCAATATATGTTACCATGATGTAGGCTGGCATATAATCGGTGGTTTTAAACTTTTGCTCGATACAGGTGACGACTTTTAAAAATCCCTTTTAATGATTACCTGGTTTGAGGATATTTGTACAACTAAACGGCAAATCTGCTAAAAAAAATCCGGTATTATTTTACTTTAAGGCCCGTTTCACGTTCATATATAACAAAATATTTTATTGTAGATTTCGGTGTGCTAAAAACGAATCTGCAAACCGTTTATGTAGCAAAAAATAAGTTTTCATGACATTCATGAAATTACCTTTTCGAAAAGTGGGTGATCACTTTTCAATCTAAATTTAACTTAGAATGAGCACCCACTTTCTGGCCACCCGAGAGAGGGGCATTTTTCTGTTTCTTGGCTAAAAAGTTTTTTGTTTGATTTCTTTTGCATGGTAATAACCCCTGAACTCTGGGACTATTTTCTATTTAACAGCCGTAGCCTTCGTTTACGCTATGCATGAGCATAAACGAAAGCTGTTTAGCCAATAAACATGGGAAAAAATTCCCCTTCTCTCAGGTGGCTAGAAAGTGGGTGCTCATTTTAAGTTAAATTTACATGGAAAAGTGATCGCCACTTTTTCGAAAAAGTAATTTCTTCATATCATAAAAACTATTTTTTTGCGACGGAAACGGTTTGCAGATTCGTTTTTAGCACACAAAAATCTACAAAAAAATTGAAAAAAAAAATCATTTCAACATTTGAAAGGGGTACTCACTTTTTAGTTACCACGTTCTGGTAAATCGGTCACTTTTTATTTATTTATTTTTTTTCTAAATACGGAAGTGTCTTCGGGAAATATAAAATGGTCGCATGTTGACGAAGCAATGTATCGGGAGGCGTACGGGATTAAAAATTATTGGTAAATTTTTAGATTAGGTCCACCTCCACCTCCTCAATTTTCTTTTAAATGACGACTTGAAATGGTTTTCGACTATGCTGAATACGAAAATCGCATCGAAATTTTGCAGAAATAAGTAGTTATCAAGATATAAAAAGTTGTATTATGCATTGTAATCTTTGGCGGCCATCTTTTTTAAGTGTGTGTATTTGTTTATGGCGCGTGTGCACGTAAAAAGATGGCCGCCGAAGAATACAATGCATAATACAACTATTTATTTCCGCAAAATTTCAATGCAATTTGCGTGTTCAGCATACTCGGAAACCTATAAATGTCGTCATTGAAAGGAAAATTGTGGAGGTGGACCTAATCTAAAAAAATACCAAATTATTAAACATTTCTCCAACATGTTAGTGAAATTTATAATACTTTAAAAAAAATTAGAAAGAAACAAAACAAAAGTTTTGAAAAAAAACTCACCTTTCACAAAAACAATTTAAAAAAAACACAAACTGACTAAATAAGTAAAAAAAAAAAATTAAAAATCTCGAAACTTTATTTTCATGAAAACAATAAAAAAAGTCCTGTTCTCTCTATTTTTTTTTCTTTGAGAAACAAATATATTTCTGACTTACAAATGCGGTAGAGACTCATTAATTTTACTTTCTATGGTTTTGATATACCGCGTTTTTATTGCTTACAAAATGGGTGACTGATTTATCAGAACGTTGTAACTAAAAAGTGAGCACCACTTTCAAATGTCGAAATAATGATTTCTTTTTTACATTTTTTTTAATAATCTGTTTAATTAGTGTCCAATCAATAATAATCCAGTGAAAAAAATTCCAAAAACCTATAAGTATAGAAATTAAGCATGGGAGTAATAGTTGTACAACAACGTCGCCTTTCGCACTTTTACAAACATTTTTTAAAAAAAGTAACTAAACCATTTATTGATAATTTGTCACGTGTACAAACATTTATTTATTTACGTAGGCTTAACTCCTTTCACGAATAAGAAAAGTTTTACTCTTTAAGAATAATAAAAGGAAAAAGTTACTGAACATTTATAATAGGACTTCTTTTCATGAAGGCCAGAGGAATAGTTGGCCGAAAATTCGTGAAACAACAACTAATAAAAATGAGAATTATAGTCCGCAATAAATAAAAATGGTGCTAATGCAGAGAGCGATCCGCGCTATTTTTTAAATCATATTTCCACGTTTAAATAACGTTTTATGATGTTTTTTTTTTATTTATTCAATTGTAAGGTTAAAGTACAGAATAGGTACAAAACATCCTTACCTCCCCATGTTAAGAATGACTTTTTAAATAATAACATTATTTCAGCACGGATCACTATCTGCATGAGTAATCTTATATAGAAAAACAACAAAAAAAAAAAAACTCAAAAGCAAGCAACAAACTTTTTCTTTTGGGGCCTTATATAATAAAGAAAAGATGTGTAAATTAAAAAATTTGGAAGATAAACAAATGAAATATGTTTAAAAAAATTTTTTTTTTACTTATCGAGTTAACAGAAAATGAAACCTTTCCTGAATTCGTGGCTGTGAAATGAATCGAACCGGAAGTTCAGTTTTATCAACAGAACAGATTCGCAGAAACGATTAAATAAATATATTTATTTTATTTAATATTTTAATTTTAATTAGGTAAATTTATTTTAATAACATAAAAAACATACCTCGACTCTAAAAATGGGTTGTCTGAAAATTTCAAATAAATTGGTAACGTATAAACATGGCTTTATTTGTTTAGAACGAACCAACTTTACATTTATATATATATATATATATATATATATATATATATATATATATATTAAAGAATCGTTTTAAGAATCTGAAATTAGGCACACGTTTTCGATGTCGATACCGATTCTGATGTCCCAAATTAATCAGACTTTTCCGATTCCCGATTCCGATTATTCATCTAAAAATAGAATAAACTCTCCAGTTACACACTTTCTCGGAGTTCTTAATCGTCGATTTCGTTTTACATATGATTGGGTTTCATTCAAGCAAAATTAATTCTATTTCTCTTTAGTTATTTCCATTTGATTTCATTTTCGGCAAGTGCAAAGTGCGTACGTGATTTGTATATAAAAAAAAACAACTAAATTATGAGCACAGATATTTTATCTAAAAAAAATATGCAAACATATCTTATTTTGAAAGAATACTTAAAAAGTGAACTGCCGGGTGGTCCCGCATTTTCGCATGAAGTGTATACCAGATACAATTGCGCGCAGCATGCGTAACACTTACTGAACAGAAAAGTTCACGCATCGCTATTCTAAATTAGGTCGGTTCTCCATAGACAAAAACATTACAAAAAAACACGATGTTGTTTTTAAATAATATTGTGTTTTTATTCAAGATAACAAAGCGTCCTTGGAGTATTGACTTTGAAGAATAGATTATAAACCTTTTCCGGATCATATAATTTACAAACAGATATTGTATACGTTTAATTAAACAAAAGTCAATAGCTTTCTCATAATTGGTTGTTTATGTTCTAAATATTTTCGAATGTAATTGGTGTATAATTGACTTCCTCAGCCTTTTTTCGCCCACTGCAATCAACGAAAGAACCAGGCTACACCTATGGATCAGAAAAAAGGAGACATGGCAATTCTTACTCTTTACCCCCCCCCCTATTCTGACAGAGGAGTGTGGACTCAGTTGAAGACTTCACAAGTACAGGAATGAGGCGATGATAATCTATTTGATTAAAATTGCGCTACAAAACGATCCTCAAAATTAGCGAATGTGGATAAATTAACAAAAGAATGGCACTCTACCCCGTCGGACCTATACCTCCTTACTTCACACAGAAGAGACGTTGCGAAACTGTGACTAATCTATCGTCATTTTCATGCCGAGCGCTCATTTGAGCTTCAGTCTATGATTCCTCTCTCCAAACCTTCACAAAAAGCACTCGGCTAGCTACAACCTCTATCACCAATTTCACACACTGTATCTATATCTAAATCTAAGCACAAATTCTATGAACAAAGATTCCTTCCTAAAACTGTTCGCCTGTAGAACCCTGGCTTGTTTCCGGCTAACTATAAGGTGATCGTCTTCAATTCCAATGTAAACAAATTCCTGTTCAGCCATCCCTCAACTAATCAAATTCTACCCAATCTCGATCACTATCGATCATTTTGCTGTTGTGTCAATGACCATCGTACACTCATTTATCCTTATCTTCGAGTGACCTTCGGGCCATTGATAAGGTTTGACCCGCTTGTAAATAAAAAACAGGTGAACCTTAAAATACCACACAGAGTTAAATAATAAAAATAAAAGGAAATATTTAAAGATATATTAAACTGTCATATAAGCATATATTCTGAAGGCATAACTGAAAGAAGTGTGTAATTTATTTTAGAATAAAATATAAATATAACGACAGAAACCTCGAAAATACAACTTCCGGTTATGTATATGTTTACCAAAAAGCGGCGAAATGCGAGAAATCAGCCATCTCGCAAATAACTTGGTTCACTCTTCTTATTTTTAGACAACGATTAAGTTGTGGACTGGTGCATTTGTCATGGTGGAAATCCTACTGACCCGATTCAGATTGTGTTTCGTGGCTTCCTGTTCCATTTTTTTGTGTGTATTTGTTTCTTTAATCAATGCGGGGTAAATTTTGATGTATCTTTTACTCTTTATTGTTTAACAGCTAGTATTAGTAAATTCCTGAGGTGTTTGGTTCATAATATAGAAATAATACACAATGATAACGACATAAGAATGTAGAAGAATTCTGGATTAACGTTAAACACTAATTACCAAATATGAAAACATCTAGCTGTTACTTTACACTCACCCGGTATCATCAATTATATTGGATATTGAGCCGGGGAGATGCCGATAAGAGCGGAGATGTGCACACACGCACATTCTAGGCGGATTTTGGATCTACATTCTTGTATCCCATGAAAATGACCGGAATTGTAATTATCACCGAAAACAAAAAACGGTATACATTCCAAGTCGGGAAATTGGAATTACATAATGCCAACTGAAACAAAAGAAGAATGTAATATTTTAATATTTATATTTCAGGAATGTAGGCAGATGTCTATATAAGACAATTAAGATAAACAATCGAGAGAGGGAGAGGAAGAAAATGACGAGTCGTACAGTGTGATTGATATTTCTTTATCGTTGCCTGCTTCCATACGTGGCTTTACCGCTTCGTACAGTTATGTTCCTGTTCTCTTTTTGTCGATGGGCAAAAGCTAATTGCAAATAAACTTCTATGTTGATGAATTCGTCTTTGTTTTGATTTTGAGAACACCGACAAAAGAATTGTCAGGTGTATATATAATTTAGCAAGCATTTAAAAAGTGCAAATTTGTGAAATTATATATACATTTGAAAATTATATATACATTTAAAAATTATATAATTTTAATAACGCAACCGTTAGACATTAACATTTTTAACTCTGTTAATAAACTTACTTTAGCATTTAGCGTCGGATTTTTGTGACGTTTGCTCGGGCTCGATCGGAAGATGACGTAAAACGCCAGATATACCGAGCACCAACCAAATTTAAAAACGCTAGGAAAAAAAAATGACAGCATTTATAGGATACTAATTACAATGAAAAAAAAAATAATAAAATAAAATGTAGTAATAACCTACCGTAGATTTTTTTAATATATTCTTCTGGTTTAAATGAATAGAAAAAAATTTTTTTCAAAGAATTTTAAGGAAAAAATAATTTTCTTCGTAAGTTTTTAGTGTTTATCATTAGGAAAACATTTGAATTTATTTTTGTTTATGTTTTCTTTTCTCAATGAAAATTGTAAGGATTTTTAAGAAAACTGTTGACATTTTTTATAGTAAGGGTTGGACTGATTAAATTTGTGCGTGATTATAAACTATTATTTTTAAGATTATGGTTAGGGTTTAAGGTTATGGTTTAAAGTTAGTCTCATGGTTTAGAATTAGACGGATGAAATTTTTGCGAGATAAAACTATTTTAAGGTTAGGGTTAGGATATAGGTTAGGGTTTAGAATTGGACCGATTAAATTTGCGCGGGATAAAAAAAATCAAAAACTATTTTTAGGGTTTGTGTTAGGATTTCTGGTAAAAGTTTAGAATTGAACTGATTAAATTTGTGCGTGATTAAAAATTATGGTTTTCTTCCAGTTTATTAAAAGTCGTATGTTTCGATTTTTATTTGCTAAGCGCGTTTGTTATCGATTTTTCATTGGCTAATGAACTTGATGCGCACTTGGCATATTATTGCAATTTACATCAGCTCCCAGTCGAGCTCGAACTAACATTTACGGAAATCTGGTGCAATAACCGCAAAAGAACCTAAATTCGTGCATTTCTAAAAATCAGATTCGCATGCAAACATCTCATGACGAAAAACGATCGTTTTAAATCTGTTAATAATAACAGTTTAAAACTAAACACTAAAATTCAATAGTTTTAAGCAGAGTACGATAACTTCTACATGAGAAGAATTTTATGAACATATCAAAAGTATCCATAAAAACAATAAAGAAATTAAACAAAACGCGAGCGAAATTTATATACACGAATCCGACCTAAATATTAAATACACATCATCAACGCTCTGATCCCCATCTGGCATCAACTGAAATGGATGGCTCTCGTCTTGGGGAGGCTCCATGTTTTGATGAACTTCTGGGTTATACCTTTACTCCTGATCTGAAATGGAACACGTACATCAGGTCTGTTGCCAAGGACGCTGGGAAAATGATAGGATCCTTCTACCGATCCAGAAGATATCTCACTACTGATGCAATTCTCTATATGTATGAAAGCCAAGTACGTCCAAGGATAGAGTACTGCTGCCACATCTGCTAAATCAGCCTATCCTGCCTTGACAGAGTACAAAATAGAGTTCGTGGCTTAGTGGGGGATGCCCTTTTCTCTTCCCTGCAGCCTCTCTCCCCCAGAAGAGACGTTGCGAGCCTGTCTTTGTTTTATCGTTATTTCCATGCCAAGTGCTCGTCTGAGTTCCAATCTCTGATCCCCCTCGCCAATCTTTCACAAAAAACACTCGTCTAGCTGAAACTACTGTCATTAATTTTCCCCACTCTTTATCTGTGCCTAAATCCAAACGTAGATTCCATGAGCAGAGCTTCTTTCTTAGAAGTGCACGACTGTGGAACTCTCTTCCGTTTGTCTGTCCCC
Organism: Euprymna scolopes; assembly: GCF_053919585.1. Classification (NCBI taxonomy): domain Eukaryota; kingdom Metazoa; phylum Mollusca; class Cephalopoda; order Sepiida; family Sepiolidae; genus Euprymna; species Euprymna scolopes. The sequence continues at coordinate 27,551,047 of NC_136506.1, forward strand.
CCCGACTACAACTTGGATGTCTCTAAGTCCAACATAAACAAATTCCTTACAAACCGCTCTCTAATACAAATGATTACTACGATACTATCTGATTGATTACTGTACACGCAATAACACATCCCCGAGTGGCTTCCGGGCCTTGATAAGTCGTGACCCCCATGTAAAAGAAAAACACTATTCGGAAAATCGAAAAAATAAAAAATTTGAAAAGTTATACAAAAGAAATATCGATCGTTCTAGTGTTCTTTAAAAACGTTTGCATGAATGAAAACTTGCTACCTGAATACGCGCATATATATAAAATTACGTAATAGTGCTGAGACTTGTCAGGACTAAAATGGGTTACTGTTTCAGAATTCCAGGTGCTGTATGTTCTCTCTGCTTATTTCGGCATTGTTTGAAGTCATTATGAGCTTCCACTTGCCACTGCACTTAGGTAAAGACTGAAGGTCAATCCCAAAAAGCTTGTCAAAACAGGTTTTTTATGGATTCGAAATAGTATAAGAAAGCAGTGCTGATTCAGGAGAGATATGGGTGGTGATGGCGCAACCCTTGTTTCAAAACTACATGAACAACTATCTTTACTGGTGGCATCCATTTTATTTGGAGACTAAACGGAGTCAATAATGTAAAATTACTTGTTTCTTTATATATATATATATATATATATATATATATATATATATATATATATATAATGTAACAGTACTTGTTTATATATATATATACACTCGTGAGCAAAAAAAATAAAATTGGCAACACAAATTTTATACATTTTATTGCACTAAAAGCTATATTGAACAAAGAGCAATTGAACAAAGAAACTTAAACGAGACTAATAACACAGAACAAGACATTTAATTTAATAAATGATTAGTACGGAATCGCATTCCCTTTTGATTTCTTTAAAAGATCAATCATTTTAGACATGATCTCTGCCAAAGTGGAACACTGTGAAGAGGAGATACTATTCGATTCCATTTGCACAGCTCCCACAGTTTGTCATTGTTCTCCAAAGTTTTTCCGGCAAATGCACGAGATATTATGGACAAAATATTCTCGATTTGGTTTAAATCGTGGCTTTGACCTGGCCAAAATATCACATCAATTGAATTATCAAAAAACCATTTCTTTGTAACTTTAGCAGTGTTGAAAAATAATGTTCTGGGATATTCCCAACTTCTAGATACTTAGTAACAGTCCTGTTTCTAATGTTCCAATATATTCCTTTGCATTGATTGACTTCTCATATCTTATAAGTTCCACAACTCCTGCTCTAGTAAAAGTTCCTCATACCATTATCCATCTATTCCTGTGTCTAACTATCGATTTTATGCAACTTGGTTAATATCTTTCTCCAGTTCTTCGATTGCACCGTTCGGAAGCATGGAGAGCATCACTAACAAGACAAAATCTTGATTCATCTAACCAGAAAACATTCCTGAACCAGTCTGTATCTTTCTTGCAATAATTCGACAAAAATCACATTTTATCATTGGTGTTCTTCTTAGATAAAAATGGCTTATTTGCTCACCTTTTAGAGGAAAATCCCAGTTTATTCATTCGTCTAGATATTGTATATCTAGAAAGAGAATTTCCAGTCCCTGTTTTTAATTCTTTGCTATAGTCTAAATAAGTTTTCTTTCGATCCTTCAAAACAGTTAATTTAAGCCTGTGGATGCTCTAGGGCGACCAGCTCCAGCTTTCTCTTTTACCAAGCGTTCGACTTCGAACCTTCGACCAATTCGCTCCACTACAGAAAGAGATTTTTTCACATTTTTTTCTTAAAATATCCAAACTCTGCTTGTAAGTCATCTTGGTTACCTTAATCCTGCAATTCGGTTTTTTTTATCCTCGCCAAGATGCGGACTTACCATATTTAGGGTTAATGTTCCACTTATTATTATATGCTATAATAATAATGATCTGCAAAATATATATTGTCAGTTAAAATGTACAAAAATTCATAGAAAAATATTGAAAAATCGATTTCTTTCTTCTTTCACTCTTGGCCTATATATATATATATATATATATATATATATATATATATATATATAGAGAGAGAGAGAGAGAGAGAGAGAGAATAAAAAAGGAACAAACCGTATTATGTATTCACCAACGTTTCGTCTTTATTTCGAGACTTCCTCTGGAAGTAAAGACGAAACGTTGGTGAACACATAATACGGTTTGTTCCTTTTTTATTTTCTCTATTTTGTCGGAATACTATTTCCATTATTTTCATATATATATATATATATATATATATATATATATATATATATATATATATATATATATATATATATACATAATAATGATCTGCAAAATATATATTGTCAGTTAAAATGAACAAAAATTCATAGAAAAATATTGAAAAATCGATTTCTTTCTTCTTTCACTCTTGGCCTATATATATATATATATATATATATATATATATATATATAGAGAGAGAGAGAGAGAGAGAGAGAGAGAGAGAGAGAAAATAAAAAAAGGAACAAACCGTATTATGTGTTCACCAACGTTTCGTCTTTATTTCGAGACTTCCTCTGGAAGTAAAGACGAAACGTTGGTGAACACATAATACGGTTTGTTCCTTTTTTATTTTCTCTATTTTGTCGGAATACTATTTCCATTATTTTCATATATATATATATATATATATATATATATATATATATATATATATATATATATATATATACACACATGGTGACCCCCCGCAAAAAAAACGGGCCCAACTCTAATTAGGTCCCGTTTCTAAGTGTTTTGTCCGAATGAAATGAAACTTTGGTCATAACTAGCTTATTATATTCAAAACATCACATCAAAACACTAGGGTCTTTGGCCTTTTTTCTTCGTTTCGCTCAGAAAAACAATTGAATGTCCTCTGTTTTTTGGGGATCACCCTGTATATATATATATATATATATATATATATATATATATATATATATATTGCTACTAACCTAATTAACCAATAATTATTAATTTTATCAAAAAGTTGCTAGGCGTAAGTGTGCGTAATGTGGGTTTTATTTCTTTTCATGAAATTTATGCAGAGAGGACAAAGAAGAAGTAGATCATCGATGCGTTCACATATCTCTGATTCTTAGGAAATTATAGCCATTTTTATTAACCATCAATTAATAAATGTTTCTTCAAACGTCAGCCTTTAAATCATTTTCTAAGAACATAATAACATTCTATTTGAAAATTGAAATACGTCGGATTTGCACTAAATTTAGTCCATAGACAGAGATTAATAATATTCCGTGAATTTAGCTACTTCTTTGGGTCATTTAAGTTTAAACCTTATATAGAAATAATTTTATTGAACTAAAATCATACAATGGATTTGAATCAAAATGGGAATAGAAATTCTTGTTGGAAGTTAAAGCACGATTATATCTTGTTTTTAATCTTTGTATGGGATTGGAGTTAGTGGCGCAAAACTGTTTTGTTTAGGGAATTGCGTTCTTTTCTGGTACAACTATATGTCTACATATGCATACATATATATGTACACAAATATATGTTCATATATATATATATATATATATATATATATATATATATATATCGATATACGTTTATTTACGTATGCGTACACACGTATATATCTCAATGTATGAAGAGATAAAATACCATGTTTTCGATTGTGTCGTAACAGCTGTTGTTTCATGCTTGGTGATTATCACTATTAAACAACTTTTCTACGCTAGCGGGTAATCATATCTAACATGTTTTGAACAGAGACACACTGAGGACTTTCATAGCTTAAACACACCCACATACACGCACACACACACACATGCACACACAGACACCCACATACGCGCGTGCACACACACATACACATATATATATATATGCTTAAAATATCTCTTTCTAAAGTTCTCCTCCACTCTCTATGTATGTATATATATGTACACACACACACGCACTCACACACACATACACTCACACACACATATACATATATATTTCCTCTGCAGTGTATAATTATCGTAACAACAGATTTATTTAATCGTGTTTTAATTTTTCCCTGATAGTTGGATTTTAGTTTAGTCGTTTCCCGTTTGTGTGATAAAACACTCGATTCATCTTTGAAAAGTGAGGACGAAACCTGGTCAGCTGACTCTACCTCCTTTAACAAATTTGACCCCTATTATGACCCCTTAACACTTATTGTTTGGGGCTCAAATCAAGTTATTAAGTTAGATCCATGTCCAAGGAACCAGTATCTAAAATGTCAAGTGTTTAAACCCAAAATTGTCGGAGGAGTTTGGTAGAGTTCTGAAAGGTCATATCGTTGAACTTTGACAACTTAACAGTCTAATTTCAGGCCTAAACCCGTATATATATATATATGTATATATATATATATATGCATATATATATGTATATATATATATATATATATGGTATACTGAGCAATTTTTATTTAGCTGAAGTATATATATATATATATATATATATATATATGTATATGACTACTTAATTTACTCACATAAAATTAATATACGAAAGTATAGATTTATGTGTAAACTTTAAGTATTTTCTTCAAAAGTGCTCAATACGTAGGTAGAGCTAGTTAGTAATTTATAAAATATAAATGGCGATTAAGCTACACTGAATATTATGCGTTTCATCCACTCTACGTATTGAACACTTTTGAAGTAAATACTTAAAGTTTACGCATAAATCTATACTTTCGTAAAACGGAAAAACGTGAAAATTGTCATAGGCTATATATATATATATATATATATATATATATATATATATATATATATATATATATATAGTAAGTTATAAAATATATATGTCGATTAAGCTACACTGAATATTCCGCGTTTCATCCACTCTAGGAGAGTGGACCCCTTATAACATTTATTGAGAGTGGATGAAACGCGGAATATTCAGTGTAACTTAATCGCCATATATATTTTATAACTTACTATATATATATGTGTGTATATATATATATATATATATATATATATATATATATATATATATAGTAATTGTCACGTTTTTCCGTTTGTAGTCGCTACCAAAAATCATAAGTAGATCAGGGTTTTTTATTTTTGCAGAGAAGTTATTTTTCATATGAGCGAATGATTGAAAAGAATGCTGACCACTCCACATACATACGTAAAATAGACAAATGAAGATTCGTCTTGGGATTCTGCCAATATATAGTTGCCAAGTAACAAGCTTTGTCTCTTTTATTTCTGCTAGCTGTTGAGCAGAAGCAACTAATTGATTTCTATATGATGAATAAATTTACTATCGAACAGGCATCGTGTATCTTCATGCAAACGACATAGTGGTATGCTGCGCACGTTTGTGAGGTGTTACACTTCTTATATAATTAGGAGGTTCTATTTTGCGGAATTCAATTGGTGTAAGCTTAACTAAGACTAACAAAACCCTATAATACTGAGGGACAAAATGTAGACCTAGAACGGAACTACGTAATTTATGTAGAAAAGAATGGCAAAGGCGATATTACAATGAAATAAGTATATTGTTCCAATAATGAAAAGGAGGCAGTCAGTAGTTAAGAATGCCTTAGGTCAGCATCAAAAAGTGCAGTGCTACTAAATATATAATTATTCGTAGAAAAAAATCCACGTAGTAAAAAAGAGAGTTAATTTTAACAAATATAATACGCAGGGTGTTCCTTAAGTCTTGATAACATTTCCTTCACTGGATGACTGCGAATAGGGCTGGGAACTTGGGGATGGTTGCTGCCACTCAAGTTCCCCTGAAGTCCAATAGTCGTAATCAGCGAGAGACCAATGGTAAACAGCTGTTGCAATAACGCAAATAAATTTACAAAGATCATCGGAAGAGGTGAAGGTTACTGTAAATTAGAGGAGACTTGTTGTCATCCAGACCCCATGGACACACCGCAGCTTATTGGCAGAGATAAATATTTGATGATAGCCTGCGTTAAAACTCCTAGTGAGTACAAATAATAAAAGTATCGATGTATAATGGGTACTCGATTACATCTAAGGACATTGTCGTATATTAAGGCCAGATTTATCACTGGTTGTGCACACACGCAAAGGATTCTTGAAAAAAATTCCAATACAAGGAGATATTAGCGAAAATAAAATGCTTGGCTAAAAAAAAAACACAGAAGAGTTCAAAGGGGAGGTAAATAGTGTGTAACTATTGCAAATTTTTACACAACTTGTGCGTTAACAATCATAAATATGTTCTTGACATAACTGAGTAACTTCCCTTGTTATTATGTCACGTGTCCTCAAAACAATATTGCGCGTTTTTTTTACGATAAACATAAAAAATCTCGCTTTTTTTATAATACGTAACATTTAAGTACCTTTGATATGCCAGTTAAGTAGATATCGTTGCTGGAATTGGCAGTAGGTAGATCTTTTATTTTATTTTATTTTTATTTTTTTACACAAGCATCACCACATTATCAAGGCCAAGAGGCCTCTCAAGGATAAGGGTTAAAGAGTGTACAGTAGAAATTGGAATATATAGTAATCATTAGTAATGAAAATTCGGTAAATTTGTACACTTATATGGGACGGCTCATCAAGAACGTGTTTACGTTAGACTTGAAGACAGCAATATTGTAGTCAGCTGGAAAGCAGGAAAACGGAAAAAAATCCACAGGCGTGCAGTTCTAAGAAAGAAGCTTTGTTCATGGAATCTACGTTTAGGTTTAGATACAGATAAAGAGTGGGGGGGGATTATTGATAGTGTTTTCAGCTAGACGATTGTTTCTTGTGAAAGTTTGGCGAGGGGAGACCATAGACTGAAGCTCAGTCGAACACTTTCCATGAAAATAATGCTACATCAGAGACAAACTCGCAACATCTCTTCTGTGAAATAGAGGACATCTCCTACGAGGCTACAAAGTCTATTTTGAACTCTATCAAGGCAGTACAAGTTCTTTCTAGCTGCTCCTGCCCAGATGTGGCAACAGTATTCCATCCTTGAACATACCTGGCTCTTATATAGATAGAGAATTGCATCAGCATCTACTTGATCGATAGAAAGATCCCACCATTTTTCCAGCGGCCCTAACAACAAATTTGATGTACGTGTTCCATTTAAGATCATGAGTAATTGTCAAGCCCAGAAGCTTTCCAAAACTTGAGGCCTCCTGAAGACGAGAGCCATTCATTTCAATTGATGTCAGATATGGATCAGAATGTTTATGATATAAAGAGAGAAGCTTGGTTTTAGATGCATTAAAAGTAACACGCCACTCCTTTCCCCAGTGTACCACGTGCTCAAGATCAGAGGAGAGAGAATCAGAGAAACTTGGTCGTTTACTGTCTTAGATGTGGTACCATAAATGGTAGTGTCATCAGCATAAATGTCTACAAATGGTGTAAGGATTTTATTTGGAAGATCATTAATGTAGGTCAGGAAAAGAGGTGGGCCCAGAATGGACCCCTCAGGGACACCAGCATTAATACTGTGAGCTTCTGATTTTTTCCCCTCAACTACTACTCTTATGAACCTATCAGAAAGAAATGATTTAATAATTGAGAAGACATTTCCAAATATACCATAGCTAGAGATCTTGTGAAGTAAACCTTTATGCTATATCCTATCAAAGGCCTTAGATATGTCAAGAGCAATTCCTCTAGAAAGGTTGCCTCCGTCGAGAGATTTGCTAATCCTATGAGATATAACTGTAAGCACATCTGCTGTAGATCTTGGAGAACGGAAACCATATTGAGTGTCACTAAGATTTTTTCGGAATTTCACAATTACAGTGTCGTTGCACTATATGACTCTGTAGAAGCGTCGACGAAATTTGCAAGAAACTTTTCTTAAGATATTTCTGATTCCTTTTGCTTTTTTTTTACTTACGTTTAGTTGTGCCTTTGGGATTTACTATTATTCGAGGATTATTCCGGGATTAGAAAACTGATGCGCGACCTTGTCAGAAAAAAATTTGTTTAAGAACAAAAGAAAACGAAATAAATCAAATAAAAACTAGTTCTTTAAGTTGAAAATTGTTATTCGTTTTATTTTTAGATTAAATATGGATACCCTGAGAAGATATTCCCTGTAGAAAACCTGAATGATGTAGTTTGTACTTTTTTTCATTTCTTTTGTTATAATATTAATTTTACTTCAAACTAGCAATGGGACCCAACGTCGCTCAGGATTGAATAAGAATCAACGAATTTTCCATACGCCAATACTTTTATTGTCAACTGAAGCTGTGAAATCTCCCATTTTTCAAAGAATAGATTGATTGCCAGCTCCAGATGGGGGCCTCCGGCAATGCACCGGGAAGAAACTTCAAAAACCTCCATGTCGTGATAGTCCGCTATGTAGTCTACATTGCACTGTAGAGAGCCTATTGTTAATTTTATAAAATCATTTTTATATAACGGCTTCAGTAAAAGTTTAAAATGCAAAAGTCAAATATCATGTTTTAATTTTGCTCTAAACAGAAACAACCATAATGATTTACCTCTGTCATATTAAATATTCTACTGTTGCGTTTCTATTCCAGGTACTTCGGCTTGTGCGGTGATAAAACTTCTCAAATTCACTCGTAATGTTATAACGCTGTATAAGAAATGAACGTATGTAAAAAGTTAATTCTGTAAATTTTGTCAATTGTTCTTTCTTTAATCGGATTTTTTCGATTGTGGATTTTCGATACTTATAGAAGGCATTCCGATACAAAACATATCTAAGATTAATAAATCGGCTCGGCCGTTTCAAAGCAGATAGTGAACAAACACACATTCATACAGACACACAAAATACCGACACAGACATACAGTCTGAAACACATATAGTACATTCCCTATTTTGGGTTGAGCACTTAGGAAGTGATATACAACTTGCCATTAGCGTATGAAGCGATGCTCTTTGTGTAAAGAAATTAAGTTGAGGTACTTTGGACAATGTCAAAACATTGTTAATTCACTGCCCGCATAGCAGCAGCCCTATAGCGCAACGGATAGAAACTCTGACTGTCGTTTGGGCGATCGGGTTTCGATCCTGGCTTGAGGTAGTTGCTTGTCTAGCCGTACTGATGAGCTGTGAAACAGCGAAACAGTATTATATGTGGGTTACTATATATATATATATATATATATTTATATATATATATATATATATATATATATATATAAGTAGAGATATATTTATGAATATACAAGAAAAAATACCTGATTAAATGAGGAAGAATATGCAATTTTGTGCCCAGATCTTAATATTATATTACCATCTTTATTATCACATTTTATTTTGTCATCTAAAACATAAACAGCTATATGTCTGTGTCTGTCTGTATGTTGATATATCAGTCTGTCTGTCGGTTTGACTGTTTTCATATTTTAAAACTCTATCTCCTGTGAAACTAAAAGGCGTGAGAGCGGCGCTACGGGCCTCAAATGATTTTTTTTTCAAGAACAATTCTTATGATTCTTTAGATGGTTTTAATTGTATTTACGTGGTTAAAAATGTGTCAAAATTGAAAAAAAAAATCGTTAAATATTTTATGCATTCATCTTAATTTATTTTTCTTTTTTTAATTTTAATCGATTTATGTGCGTGTCGGGTTCGTATAGTGATAACGTCACTCGCTCTGAATACTACAGTTTCGCTTTCGATTTTACCTTTGAAATCATGACTCTATAATACTATATACGGAATCTGGACAAATTAATATATCATAGCCGGGCTAAACTGCTAGTATATATATATATATATATATATATATATATATATATATATATATATATATATATATATATACGTGTGTTTGTGCCAAATGTATATATGCATCTATGCGCCGAATACTTTTTATTTACTCTTGAAATCACGACTCTATAATAATATATACGGAATTTGGATAAATTAACATACCATAGCCGGGCTAAACTGCTATTATATATATATATATATATATACATATATATATATATATATATATATATATATATATGTGTGTGTGTGTGTGTGTGTGTGCGTGTGTGCCAAATATATATGCATCTATGCGCCAAATACTTTTATTTACTCTTGAAATCACGATTCTATAGTAGTATATACGAAATCTGGACAAATCAAAATATCATATTAAAGCGTATCTTACGCCCGAACAAAGTCAGGCGCCCCTCCCACTTCTAGTTTCATATATATTTGGTGTTGGAGTGGTATCTAAAGACGAACGTAGAAATAATTATCAAGTAATATGGTGTATGTATGATAATGTTCATTGAAATACATTTCGGCAAATTTATAGTCTTTAACTCTATCGAGGCACATCTTCCTTTTTTTTGCCCATGAACTCTATGTACTTTTGTGATACTATAGACGCCCCCTCCTTCGTATAATTTTAAGAAGTAACTTATAAAAAGAAGAAAAGTTGCTGAAAATATATAATCCCGAACAATAGAGGGAAGTGATTCATCAAGGGAAACAAAGGCGATCCCAGAGCGTAATTTCCACTTATCAGTCACTTGAAGACGAAGACGACTTTTTTATAATTTCCGATCATGATTCAATAAATTTAGGAGTCAGAATTAGTTTATGCACAGTTTTCAGTTTGCGGCAGTTGACGGTTGTATGGGTTTTAGCAGATGCTGAGATATATTGATCAATCGACCGAGACAGACAAGTTGTCAATTTGGTCTTTTTTGATGCACTAAAACATTCCTAAGATGTAAACGTTAGAATTTGGAGGATTATTTTCCGCACTAGTATCACACACAACACAGTATCACACACAACACAGTATCACACACAACACAGTATCACAGTACAACTGATAGGCAAGCAATGTGAGTTACTTTTTATAAGTTTGCATTGATTTTTATACTTACAAACGAAAAGAATAACATTGTAAATGTTTTCTTATTGTGCCTTTTATTAACTAACATAAACTCCACAACGGATTAAAATATACACATATATATATACACGAAAACAAGTTTTGACAACTTTTAGGAGAGCTAAGTACCAAGTTATACGCTTGTCTTTGAAGATGCTATTTTTCAACAAACAGTATCACAGCACAACTGATCTACAAGCAATGTGAGTTACTTTTTATAAGGTTGCTTTGATTTTTATAAACGAAGAAGATAACACTGTAAATGTTTTCTTATTGTGTCTTTTGTTAGCCAACATAAAATCCACAATGCATTAAACATACATATACAAGAAAACACGTTTTGACAACGTTTAGGAGAGCTAAATACCAAATAAATACGCTTGATTTTGAAGATGCTATTTTCCATCTCTTATTGGCCATTAAGTGTTATTAAAATCTGAATGGTATAACTTCACGATTATATTTTACTAGCAGGGAGACGCAACGCTCTCTGAGATTTAATAAGGGTACCTCTTATACTTCCGGCTCCCCCAAGGACAGTTGGTGAATTCCCCACACGCAGCCAACAGCAAGAAGGTATGTCGTAATGTTACATGTATTATATGCTTGAGACGCAGGCACCCAAATCACTAGACGGGCCGGTAAGATAAATATTTAGGACACGAGGACAACGGTGCGTTATATACGTACGCAACGTATATATACATAAATACATGCATATGGCCATTAAATAAAGAATATAGTAATACGATTTAGCGATGATAACGAAACATCAAAAAGAACTTGTTACAGTGGACTTGAAGGCTACCATACTGTAGTCAGTCGGTAATCAAGCCAGTGTAACATTGTTTCACAGACAGACAGACAGTTCTAGGAAGGAAGCTTCGTTCGTCGAATCTGCTTTTAGATTTAGGCACAGGTAGATGGCGGGAAAATTGTTGATGGTGGTTGTAGCTAGTTGGGTGTATTTTATGCAAGTTTTATAAGAGGAACTATAGATTAAGGCTCAGCCGAACACTTGCCATGAAAATGACGATAGGGCAGAGGCGGGCTCGCAACATCTTTTCTGTAGGAACAGGGTTGCAGGGAAGAGAAAAGGACACCACCTATTAGATTTCGAAACCGGTATTGAGCTCTGTCACGGATATGACGTCAGAGAAGCTACTGTACAGATCTGGCAATTCTGTACCTTTGTGGACAAGAACGAGAAATTTATTTTTACCAAAGACGTTCAGTTTGTAAAACAAAAATGTAAAAAATGTGTACTTGATTTACGATTTTGTAGGTGGCATTTTGAGGGTTGTCATCCTGTACTTTACTATTATATAGATTTTCAGCACTTGTATAGTCTAATCAAGACATTAAAAAATGAAAATATCGAAAAAAAAAACGTTATATTGTACGCATCCGTTTTGACATGAAGATCTCCGAAAAAAAAATTTCAGTTACTTTGATCGAGTAATTTTTTTTTTTACAGCGGAAAAAACACGTTTTTATGAGAGCGCGTTAAGGCAGACATCTTGGATTTGATTTGAATTTTTGTTTGAATTTTAGAAACGACACGGGAGATAACTCCATCTAAAGCGCCGACAATCCCTCCCCATCTTTAATAACTAGCTTTTCTTCCTAAAAATTAAACCTTTTTCTCGGTATCATAAAAAATTGTTTTTTTTCGCTGTAAAATAAAAACTAAATCAAGTGGACTTTTTTTTTTTTTCGGAGAACTTCATTTCATAAAAGACAATTTAAATGTTTTTCGATATTTTCATTTTTTTAATGTCTTGACTAAACTAAACAAGTTCAAGTTTTCCTTTCTATTCTCTTAATAAACTTATTTTCTTTAGTTTTTAATGTATTCTAAACATTAATATTCGTCTACATGGGGATAATTCTCCGAAATGTCGATCTCGGAACAATTATAAACGCTTGGAAATTTTTGTGGATCCATCATTTTGCTTGAACCCATAAACAATCTTATTTCGGAATTTTTGTCAAGTTGAGTTGTCTTTGGAATATTTGGCGAACGAGAAATTGTTGTACGTGACACTTGCATATGTTGTTGTTGTTGTTGTTGTTGTTGTTATTCTTTTCTTCTTCTTCTTCTTCTTCTTCATCTTCACTTTCCAGAGTGTTATGGAATCAGGTCAATGCTATTAAATTATCAAAGGGTGTTAGTATCAAATGTCAAATACAGTAAGTACTTGAAAAAAATATTCAAATATTCATCGGAGAAAATAATTCCGACAGCAAGTGTAGATATGAACTTGAATACCCGCCCATATAGATATGGATAAGTATATATATATATATATATATATATATATATATATATATATATATATATGTATATATATATATATATATTTATTTATATATATATATTTATTTATTTATTTACTGTAATTATAAATACCTACATAAACTAGTGTTTCATCCTTTCGGGATTCTTTTATATACATGTATGTATATGCATGCGTGTGCGTGTATGAATATATATATATATATATATATATATATATATATATATATATATATGTTAGTGTGTGTGTGTGCCCATGTGTGTGTATATATATATATATATATATTAATATATATACATATTTATATATATAAATACGGGCACACTTGCGCACACACACACACACGCGTACACACTCACGTACACACATATGAATACACATATATATATATATATATATATATCGATGTTAATTACTTATTAGGTTAAAACTCTAATTTTTCGCAAAGATTTTCTTTTATATTTTTATTTATTTTAAACATTTTTTTTTCTTAATGTCTATCCTCTCTGAAAATAGAATACTTTAGAAAATCGAAGGATTAATGGGTATTTACTAGTATAATCCTCTGTTTGAATTTGATGGGATATAAATAGTGTAATGTATCTAATTTTATTTTTTATAATCTTTAATTCCTGTTTCTTTTATTACTCTACTTAATATATTGAACTTTTTATTACGTTGATTCGGCTCCAGTTTTACAGGGAATACTTATATGTATCTTTACGATGTTGTCCCCCTTCTGGTTCTTTCTCTTTCTTCAAATTTATTTACATCTTTTCTCTCTCCTCTCTATCTTTACTTTTATATAAAAACCCCTTTGTCTGTGTGTGTGTGTGTGTGTGTGTGTGTGTGAGTGAGCGATTTCATTTATATGTCTGGCAGGGTTCTAAGATATGTTTTTACAGAGTCTGTCCAAGAAGTATTGAAATGCGAAAATATCCGATATTAAAACAGTTTTCTCTCTAATAGGGGAAAGGATATTACGCAGAGTACCTTTTCGAGTGACCATCAGGCGTCCCTAAACTGGCCTCCATGCATTCCAGCGTTATGTGAAGTGCAATACACAGCCTATCGATAGCGAATAACCGTCCGTGCGTTATGGAGAGCCACAACCTTCTCGAGGTTACCCTGTTATTATGGTTAGGCGTTAGCCTCGTAGGAGATATTCTTTTCTCTTCCCTGCAACCTCTACCTCACAGAAGAGATGTTGCGAGTTTGTCTCTGCTTCATCGTTATTTTCATGGCAAGTGCTCGACTGAGCTGCAATCTATGGCCCCCCTCGCCAAACTTTCACAAGAAACACTCGTCTAGCTAAAATACTATCAATAATTCCCCCACCCTTTATCCGTGCCTAAACCGAAACGTAGATTCCATGAACAAAGCTCCTTTCTTAGATGTGCACGCATGTGGAACTGCCTTCCGTTTTCCTGCTTTCCAGCTGACTACAATCTGATTGCCTTCAAGACCAACGTAAAAAAGTTCTTTCCACTTAAGTTAACAAATTTACCGAATTTCCATTGCTAACGATTACTATATTGTCCAATTGACTACTGTACACTCTTAACCCTTATCCTCGAGTGGTCTCTGGACCTTGATAAGTGGTGATTCCTATATATAAAAAAAACGAACACGGCGTGTCTAGAGGAGTAAACATCGATAATCAATCTTATTATTCCATGGGTATCAGTGGTTCCAGTTGCACTCATAAACAAACTGATGTTGTGGATCTGAAAATATGGCTGCACAAATGATCAGATTAAATTGGCATACAAGCTCTAGTTAGCAGAGAACTGTGGAACTGCATTTGGAGCAGTGCCCGATGCTTTTATGCAATGCGCAACCGAAACTTCACTATGAATTGAAGCGTCCAGAAAGACGACAGACATGAGAGAGATGGTGAGATTCTCTCAAATAGACAAAAGAGAATATGTTACGTTACACCTGCCAAGTGAGACAATAAAATTTTATTAAATCATTGTTTCTTAAAAAAACAAAAAAAACAAACACACATTTGTTATAAATTGAAGATATAGCTAAGTGGTAGAGGATTCGATTACAGTTCGAAGGATCCCCCGTTATTTTATTTTTAATATTAATTAGTTCAATTCGCGATAAAAGAAGTACCATTTAAAATCGCTGCAAATCATTTATTCGTTTGCATATTTTACAACTAATCAAGCAGAAATTACTTGTTAGAACATCCGTTGTCAAGCCCAAATATAAGCCTACGTGCTATTATAAAGAAACACCGACGGAATTGATGAACGACATTATCATTATTTTTTTTTAGTTATTTTTTTTTTTGCTAATTAGTTCACCGAGATAATTATTACTCGTGATATACCTTGATCAATGGAGGATTTATTCTATAATAGTTCATACACAATCTGCATAAATTAAAACATCATGTTTAAGCGTAGTGTATCGCCAAGCAACACCAGGCTTCCAACTAATATATATATATATATATATATATATATATATATATATATATATATATATATATATATATATATATATAAAAGTGAACGTGTCTATGTATCTGTGTTTCTCTGTATGTCTCTGTGTAATTTCTCTACGCAATAACTCTGTCAATTATTATTCTACAGACTTGAAATTTGATATACAGGGTACTGAGATTTGGGAAAATCCATGCGATCGGTTTTTGGCCAGAAATTTTGCGAGTAAGGGGTCAAAGTTCAACGATTTGATGTTTGAGAACTCTACCAAACTTCTCCGACAATTGTGGGTCTATACACTTGAGATTTTAGATATAGGTTCCTTGGACATGGATCTAACTTAATAACTTAATTTGAGCCCAAAACAATAAATTTTAAGGGTCATAATAGGTGTCAAAGTTAATAAAATTGACCCCTGCGGTCTCTTCCAAATTACTCAGACAATTTCTGGTCTAAATATTTGAAATTTTACATAAAGGGTATTCAGAGATAGGGCAAGCTTTTTCATCAGTTTGCGTCGAAAATTTTTAGTTACCAATATATAAATGTATGTATGTATGTCTGTTTGCATGTCTGCCTTAAACATTCAACAGAAGCGACGGATTTTACGAAGATCAGTATCGTTTTATTGTTCGACCTTTCATACGACAAATATCAAAAAATTGGCTAAAATATTAATATCTTCCCCTTCAACTAGGCACTTTTCTACAGGGGGGGGCACTTTTTTCGCCGATATTTTGAAAGTTACCCTCGCCTTTAGATTGTCTAACCTTTATTTAAAAAAAATGACGCTTCCGGTTTGGCGATGGTCGTGACAGCATAAACGTTAGGTTTTACCACGTTCTTTTTCTCCTGTGCGGTACGGGTTCGAGCCTGCCTTCCTACTACTACTTTTTTTTTTGCTCAACATACAGATCCAAATACGCAGGCACCGCCGGGCTGAAATGCTAGTATATATATATAAAAGTGAATGTTTCTGTGCGTCTGTGTACATTTTCCTTCGCAATAACTTTGTCGGTTTGTAATCTACAGACTCGAAATTCGATATACAGGGTACTGAGATTTGGAGAAATCGATGTGATCGGTTTTCGGCCAATAATTTGGCTGTTAAAGGGGTCAAAATTCAACGATTTGACCTTTGAGAACTCTACCTACCTCCTCCCACAATTTTGGGTCTAAACACTTTAATATTTAGATATAGGTTCCTTAGACATGGATCTAACTTAATAACTGGATTTGAACCCAAAACAATAAGTGTTAAGAGGTCATAATAGGGGACACATTTTTAAAAAATTGACCGTTTTTTTTTACTCACAACCACCGCCAAACACTCGGGAAACGTCGGGTTGAAATGCTAATATATATATATATATATATATATATATATATATATATATATATATATATATATATATATATATATATATATATACAGTGATGATCATATTTATTGGCACGGTAAAATAAAAGTTAAATTTTGTCTAATAAATTCTAAAAAAGGGATTAAATTAAAGAAAATAACAAAGTATATTATGTATTTTTAACTGGCCTTTCCGATGCAGCAATCGGATTTTAGAAAAAATAAATAACAAAGGAACAACAAACATAATTGCAAAAAACCCTTGTTCAAAATTATTGTGTAAAAAAATACTAATTCATTTTTGACGTTGAAGTTTCTAAACTTTTTCTTAAAAACCACAAAATGAAGAGCTGGTAATGATAAATGAATGGAATGATTCGCTAATACTTACTAGTTTATTTTAACCACCTCCGTAAACGTGGAGATTCAAATTGTCTTAATCTGTAAGCGAAAAAAAAAATAAAAAAAAGAGAGAAACCGAGAATATATCGTTAAACTTATGTATATATGTTTTTCTTTTATTGTCTATTCTAAATCGAAGAAAGGAGAAAATGAGCACGGATTTAATTTTCAAGGGCGCGTAATGTTAACATCGTACGTGATCAAACACACGAATTCAGATTTATATATATATATATGTGTGTGTGTGTGTGTGTGTATGGTTTGTATGTGTGTGTGTGTGTGTGTGTGTTAAGGAATTTGCCTCAAAACATCTGGCTTGTATGTAAAAAGGGGGGAACAATGTTAAAGGGCGAGCGATTGTAAGTCATCCAAATACCTAGCGTCATATTATTTTTCTACGTTTTGTTTGCCGTGTACATATTTTACGGTAAGCAACGCAAGGCATGAACACTTCCATGACAGATAGAGAGATAAACGTGCGGACATTGTATATCTTCGACGACGTTTTGTCTCTTCCCTACCAGAAGGAGCAGTGTGACTCGGTATATTCCTATATAATTCTGTAATAGTTGACTTTTCGCGGGGAAAAACGGGCACTTGTTTCTTGTTTTGTTGTGTTGGCATATAAAGGTCAGGCGGATGGTAAACTCTAGGGTTACTTTACCACATGGATGTGGCGGTGGTGAAATTGATATCAATTCAGACTTACAACATGGGTGTTCGAATCCAGCGGGTTTCATAATACCTTTTAATCATGGACGTGTAAGCCTGGGAATCCAAAAATATTTGTTTTCATCAGTAAAGAAATCGAAAAAGATTAAAGTGACGTAAAATCTATGTTAAATATCATGTAGAGCAATATGCCTTGATAGTTACGTCTTTTCTTTATCTTTGTGGTGACCATGCGCGGAAGGACTCAAAAATTGCATGCCAATGTGTAAGTCGGGTCTTCCTACGACAAAAATGAGTTGGTCCAAAAGCTATAAAAAAGCCGATAACAGTCATTCGGAGAATAAGTTCCAAGGTTACTCTGGTAACGTAACGTAACGTAACGTAGCGTAGCGTAGCGTTATGTAACGTATCGGGTTGAGTCAAGTCACGGCGTTCGGCATCGTGTCAACTTGTCGACGTCATCGGGTCCGAATTGACAGTGTTGTTCGGGATCGTGTCGTATCGAATCATCGTATGACAATATTACGCCAAACATGGTTTTATAATAGACTTGTAGAGATAGAGAATTCTCTCAGGCGCGAAGAAAGTATTCAAACCTATAGAAAGTACCTACTTTTACAGAACACAAAAGGAAATATGAATGTAATCTCTGAACTCAATGATAGATTTGATGATAAAAACGATCAAAAAGGTTTCTAATCGATTTCTCATAAAGAGCAGAATCATCGATAAGAATCTCAGGAAAGAAAAGTGACACGCCTAAAATTAAAAACAGGAGCCGATTCTTAGCACGATTAAACGAAACAAAAGAGATATCCATTTCCGAACAAGTATCGTACTATACAGAAAATGAACACGAATGTGTATGAAAAAGCAACACGGATCAAATATATGCACTGTAAAAAAAGCAACACGGATCAAATATATTCACTGTAAAAAAAGCAACACGGATCAAATATATGCACTGTAAAAAAAGCCACACGGATCAAATATATGCACTGTAAAAAAGCCACACGGATCAAATATATGCACTGTAAAAAAAGCAACACGGATCAAATATATTCACTGTAAAAAAAGCAACACGGATCAAATATATGCACTGTAAAAAAAGCCACACGGATCAAATATATGCACTGTAAAAAAAGCAACACTAATCAAATATATTCACTGTAAAAAAAGCAACACGGATCAAATATATGCACTGTAAAAAAAGCAACACGGATCAAATATATGCACTGTAAAAAAAGCCACACGGATCAAATATATTCACTGTAAAAAAAGCAACACGGATCAAATATATGCACTGTAAAAAAAGCCACACGGATCAAATATATGCACTGTAAAAAAAAGCAACACGGATCAAATATATTCACTGTAAAAAAAGCAACACGGATCAAATATATGCACTG
Source organism: Euprymna scolopes (assembly GCF_053919585.1). NCBI lineage: Eukaryota > Metazoa > Mollusca > Cephalopoda > Sepiida > Sepiolidae > Euprymna > Euprymna scolopes. Next base: position 27,570,513 of record NC_136506.1, read on the forward strand.
TAAAAAAAGCAACACGGATCAAATATATGCACTGTAAAAAAGCCACACGGATCCAATATATTCACTGTAAAAAAAGCAACACGGATCAAATATATGCACTGTAAAAAAAGCAACACGGATCAAATATATGCACTGTAAAAAAAGCAACACAGATCAAATATATGCACTGTAAAAAAGCCACACGGATCAAATATATGCACTGTAAAAAAAGCAACACGGACCAAATATATGCACTGTAAAAAAGCAGCACGGATCAAATATATGCACTGTAAAAAAAGCAACACGGATCAAATATATGCACTGTAAAAAAGCAACACGGATCAAATATATGCACTGTAAAAAAGCAACACGGATCAAATATATGCACTGTAAAAAAAGCAACACTGATCAAATATATGGACAGTAAAAAAGCAACACGGACCAAATATATGCACTGTAAAAAAAGCAACACGGATCAAATATATGCACTGCAAAAATTATTTGATGAGACAAAAAGAATAAAGAAAGTTTCAGAGTCAATTCCACCTTGCAATAGTTTATGCAGTTATAATAATACGTAAATGAAACTAAATGCTATTGATTTATACGTGAACATTTTTTTTTTTAAATAAAACAAAAATGACATCGAAGTTCCGCTTGGTAAGACTCCAAGAATAACAGTAAAATATCGAAAAAGAAAACAGCAAACAAACAGGAGACCAGTATTAGTATCTACGAATTGACAAAAAAAAAATAGATAAAACGTGAAAAGTCTTCTGAAGTGTCTAATTACCGATGACATCTGCACACTTTGTACAACCAAGTTTATATATTTGGCTCCTTTAACTGCTTGACAGACGGGAGTTCTGAGATAAACATAAAACAACATCAGATATTGTTTCGGCATCGTCTTAGTGTTAACTTTGTCACCGTTTTGCATTACATTATTCGTAATTTTCCAATAGAAACAAAATGGCCTACCGTAGTACATCATTAAATATGCAGCCATGTTGCACAAAGAATCCATTATTGGTTCCCCGACAAAAGGAGGGTGGACCTGTAAATTCACCTTTTTCTGTTCCTCCGTTCATCTGTCTGCACTTTTCTCAATATCTACGCCTTGGAATTTTTGGAAATTTTGCATAAACATTAAACACGATATAAGTACGAGAGTAGCGGAACGGATTTTCCGGGAAAACTCCGGTTGCCCCCCCCTAGGAATGCCTTTCCGGTTAAAATGGCTGAATTCACATTTTTGTGCTTATTAAAAAAAATGATGCTTTGGATGTTTATAAAACTTTCTGAAAAGTTGTAATAAACTGATTTCTATATAATTTGTTTGTCTATATCCCACAATAACTCTTGTGTGGGTCCCAGGGGCTATTTTAGGGCTAATAAAAACACTCCATTTTTTGGACTATTTTACCATATTTGTCCATTATTTCCTGTGTATGTCTGTTTAGCGGTTTGCATGCTGCTGAACTCAAATTTAAATATGTTAAGGCATTGGGGAATTTTGGGGTTAAATGGGGAATCAACTGACGGATGTATTTTTTTTTTGCATGGTGCAGAACACAAATTTACTTATGGTATGGACCCAAACTGCACTATTTGCTCATTTTCACAAGGATTTGACGTCCCCTGGAGACTTTGGAGGCCAAATGGAGGTGAGGGAGCAAAAAACTTTTTTATGCCTCGTCACTGGTCTCTCACGGGGGACCATGAATGCTTCACTTGTTTCATTTGCTTTAAAAGATATTTTGCAAACTAAAGCTGATTTAAGGACTGCAGTTAATTACCGGAAAAGGATGATAGAAAATACGTCAACTTCAATCTAAAGTCCAATTCAATTTAAAGTGAAAGAGCACAGGCTTGGTTCCCATGAGTTTTGCCGAATAATAAACAAAATCCAGGTTCTACATCCTACCAATCCTCAATAGATGTTAAGTAATTTCGTCAGCATCCAACAAATCTAAACTCCTTGCTGAGAACTTTGCATCAAACTTTATCATGTATGACCAGAGTCACCATCATCCTGAATTGCATCCCAAGACACGAATTCATATTTCTGTGTGTAACTTTGCCAAATTTATCAAAAACCTTAATACCAGCAAGGCAACTGGTCATGACAGTATTCCAATCATGGTACTAAACAACTATAATCAGAACGCACTCTCATACTCAAAAAGATTTTCAAACGCTACCTAAAAGAGAAATTTAAACACCTTAGAAAATATTAGTCTTATGTTGGTTCATGGGTAAGTTGCACAAATATGTGATAAATATAGAAGTTGTCAATCACCACAATAACACCAACTTACCCAGCGATAAACAAGTTTACCCCCAGCGGAATCTAGAGCTGACGTACTGACTGTAATCTCACTAAGAATCAATGCATTCATCGACGACGATTTTCTCTCTAGAGCACTAGCTCTTGATATATCAACGGCATCTGACAGGCTTTGGCATAAATATCATCTCCAAAGGATGGAAGTATCCTCTAAAGCATACAATCCCTTTGCTCTCTGAGAGTTTATTGACGACGTTGATGGGCAAGGTATCAACGCTTGAATGTCCCAAGGATCATTTTAGGTCCAACGTAATTTTTATCAATGATTTCCCAAATCAAATTCTAAGACAATTTATCAGTATTTACGGTAGCATTTTAGAATCCATCAATAAAAAAGATTAGAGTATCGTTCTCTCTAATATTAGTTATCGGTGAGAAATCGGTGACTGGCTAATATTACTGCATCTAAAACTAAGATTTTATCACTAAAAGAAGCACATGTTTGAACCAGCTTTTAGGGAGTACTTTCACTTCAGATCTGAAATGGAAAAATTACCAGATGCCTTCAATAAGTTTCCAGACTTTCTTGTATAGGCATGTACAATTGACCTAGACTCTTGAAATTTCAATATGTTATTGCCATACATCGTATTAGATTACTGACCAATCTCTATGATTTCAGGTTCAAAGGAACAACTACAACAGGAATTGAAATACACTATACTAAAGCTTGATTATCACAACTGGTGAATTTTTAAAGTGCAATGTGGATATAAGTACACTTTAGAAGATATGCAATAGAATTCTGTTTTAAATTTACAAAGAATGTCACAGAAAAAAGTATGCAATGCATCCGACAGCTTTTGGATACGCTTGCATAAATTTAGCATCATTTGTGAGTGTTATAAGAGATTTAATGAAAGCAAGGAGTCTGTGAGGGATGATGAAAGGTGTAGGAGAAGTAAGGAAGTCAGAACACCCGAATTTATTGGCCAAATACAGATTTTCACGGATAAGGACCGTCGTTTGTTTATAAAGACAATATGTGCACAGCTTGATGTCAATGTGGGAATTATACACACAATTATTCGCGAGGAAATGAAGATGCGGACAATGCACAAGTCCACATCTCCATCCTTGTTATAGAGTATTTGATAAAGATAGACATGAAGACAATTTTTTCTCCCACTATATAGTCCATATCTTGGTCGCTGTGACTTTTGGTTATTCCTAAAGCGTAAGGAAAACTTTACAGGCTGTCGTTACGAGACAATTGAGGAGATAAAAGAGGCCACGAGAAGGGTCATTAATACGCTCACACAAGAGGACTTGGGGCCTTCCAGAAAATGTTGCAATGGTTCAACAAGTGCATTGCAACCGGAGAAGGTTACTTGGAAGACGACTGGAGTTTAATATGTGTCTCATCAAAAAGGTGTGGACACTTATTAAAGTCACTTCGTTCATCAAATCAGTTGCTGGGATATAGTTAGATCGTTTTATCGCTCTAGAATGTATCTCATACCCAACGCAATCCCTTAGATATATACGAGCCAAATACATATTTTTTACAAGGAGGTCACCACTTATCAAGGTCCGGAAGCCACTCAGGTATAAGGGTTATTGCATGTACAGTACGTTGTAAGTTAGTGTTGAGATTTCATAAAGTGTCTACTTAAGGGGGGGTTCATCAGGAATTTGTTTACGTTGGATTTGAAGACATCAAAATTGTAGTCAGGTGGGAATCAGGCAGACGCAACAGGATTCCACTGGCGTGCTGTTCTAAGAAAGAAGCTTTGTTCATGGAATCTACGTTTTGATTCCCAAATCAGGTAATGCTCTCACATCTGGAAATTAACTGTTCAAAGCGACCTTTCCCTCTTTTACAGGAGTTTAAACCGGATTTCAAACCTTCTACGTTGCGCCCTTTTCTCTTCCTTGCAACCCCATTCTCACAGAAAAGACGTTGCAAGTCTATCTCTGCTCTATAACCTTTTTTCATGGCATATTCTCAACTAACTTTGAATCCTATGTTACCGTTTACAATAAATACTCATCTAGCTACAACCACTGACAAAAATGTTCTACCCTGTATCCGTGCCTTAATCTAAAAGTAAATTCCACAAAAGAACTGCCCACCCGTGGAACTTTGTGCCTCTGGTCTGCTTTCCAACTGACTACAGCGTGATAATTTCAAGTCCAATGTAAACAATTTCTTAAGCCGTCCCCTTAAATAATTAAATTCTTTCCAATTTTGACCATTAATGATCATCAACGTCTTGTTACGCCGATCATTGTGCATACATTAACTCTTATCCTCGAATGATGACGTCATATTCAAAATTTGACCTAAATGAATGAAGTAATTTGTTTTTAACCAAGAAAATCAAAATTTACAATTTTTAACGAAACAACATGATTTTAAGCGTTTTCAAGACAAACAAAATAACGGTAATAGAATTGAGTTGCCCGCCCTTTAATTTTAACATATATATAAACAAAAATATAGCGGCTCTGATCTCACACATCATGAAACGTGATTTTCTCATATAAAAAAATTGATCAATTTACTATTTTTTTAGAATATGACATATGGATTATGTTATGGATACGTATATCATAAAGACTTATTTTATTTTAAGTTCAATTTCTAAATACGAACCCAAAATTCATTAATTAATTGTTGTTTTGTATTTATGCAGAATACGGAACATTAATATTATTATTTAGAAACCCATTTTCTGGCGATAATGGCAAGACATTCTAAGACATGGTGACACTAGAGACGATTTGCTGTCTTGTGCTCAACTTTAGATAGAAGGACCTAATACAAATAAGGGTGTATTATCTCTTACCCGCCGATGTCGGGTAGATGAACTACTATTTGTATGATCGAACCTGCTATTCACTCTGCGGAACTTGAACAAAAACGGTATCCTCTCGTCACGAAAATAGCAAACTCATAGAATGTTAGAAACTGTTCAATCGATCAATAATGTACGAAATATGTTTCGGGGATCAATAGTCAGGAGAAAATAGACGTCGGCTTTTGTGTTGAATATTTAAAGTTCTAATGTTTACAAACAGTCGATTGTTGACTCAAAATAGGTCAAGACGTCTAAGTAGCCCTGAACAACAGCACATTGCAGCCAGGTATAATAATATTGTCTACAGATCAAACACAGGCAAGCAAAGCAAAATAGACATTCGAATGAATTCAATTTACAGTTTTTAAGAGAAAACTTTCTCTCTAAAAACTACCTGCCTCTGAGACATAATACCATGAGGATTTTTTTAAAAAAGTTATATACAAGAGATCACCACATATAAAGGCCCGGAAACAACTCGAGGATAAGAATCAATGTGTGTACGGTAGTCATTAGGACACGAGCGTAGCAATCGTTAGTAGTGGGAATTTGGTATAAATAGTTTATTTAAGAGGATCTTTTGATTAGAACGTATTTATGTTAGACTTGAAGACAACAATATGGTAGTAAGCTGGGAAGCAGACCAGCGAAACCGGATTCCACATTCGGATAGTTCTAGGACAGACACTTCGTTAATAGAATCCACGTTTATGTTTAGACACCGATAGAGAGTGAAGGAAAATTTTAATCGTAGTTTTGGCTGGACGAGTGTTTTTTTTTTTGTGAAAGATTGACGAGGTGGGTATCGTAGATTGCTCAGGCGAGCACTTGCCATGTAAATAACGATAAATCAGACACAAGCTGACAGCGGTTCCTCTGTGTGGAACGGGTTGCAGATTAGTGAAACGGGCATCATCTACTACATCTCTACTACGTTACGCGAATCATAATGAAAGTAAACAAGAAATAAAAACAAATAAAATAGGTTGAAATACTATAAAACACACCAAAATAAACGTGTACATGAAACTAAACGCAACTTCTATTAGCAATTTTTTTTCTAAAACGTATCCGACTGTGGGACACAGAACTATTTTCTAATAGACGACAACGTGGCTGCATTCATGACCAACGGTAACATGTTGTTGTTGATCCGTCCTCTGAAATAATCAAATTCAGCCAATCTAAACAATCGTTACTAATAATCACGGTGTTGCGAGATGACGGTGGTCTAGTAGGTAACGACACGGATTGACGACCTGGGTGTCCAAATTTCGAATTCAGTTCGTGCCATAAAAAAACACTTCCACTTAAGATGTTGGCAACCTACACGTGCCCCTCCCGTAATATCTACTATCTTTTTAGAAACGATTCAAACTATAAAAATATCAGGGAAACCAATGCCAACTATAGAACCTTCAGATTCACATGATATGATGATGATGATGATGATGATGATCATGATGATGATGAAGAGCACGCTATTGTCTAACTATCCAGCTGAAAAAAATAATTAAGCCCTATCTTCAAAAAAGCTTAAGACAAACGCGTTAACATTTATCCTCGAGTTTATTTTTACTCTTGATAAGTGGCGAATAGTTAGTATATAAAATGTCTTAGCAAGGACTTTGTAAAACTGTTTAATACATTTTTCCTATCTACCTTACCTTTTTATTTATTTAGTATTTTTGTTCTTCCCTAAATAATAAAACAATAATAAAACAACAATATTGCCTCGGAAACGTAATTAGCTACTGTGATATGGTCAAATTTATAGCAGAGCAACATAGCTGGGCAGTTTATTAGCAAGAGCTTTATTCACATAAGATTTAAAATTCTGCGTTAACCCTTGGAACAAGATGTAATACCATTGTTCGGGGAACAAATATCTGCAGACTTAGTTCAACGATATAATGAATTAAATTTACAATATTATAGAAATAGCAAGAAGACCAAACGTTGTCCCCCGGGGGGGGCTATCAAAATCGAAGTTATAAAAATGCTTGTAACATCTTCATTTTCGTATGGTCACTTTCTCTCTCTATCTATATCTTTATATTTATACATAATTTCAAGGTTACGAGGGATTTATGAAGCATGAAAACGATACTGTTGTTTTTAAAGTGAATACTTTGTTTTTTTTTTATATTTCAAGCGGTCGCCCGTTCTTGATCACAAAAAATATCGAAATAAATATCACAGACGTTGGAAAAAAACCCTAGAAACAACAATGTTCAAAATATAAAAAAAGAACGCTATGTGTAAACGAACATCGTTTTTAGGCTTAAAAATTCTTATAACCTTGAAATTACTATTCTAGAAGGATACGTTGGCATCTTAACATTATATTACGTACGTATAAATATTATTTGTCATGTGACATGAAATATAATTATTACAATATCAGACAGAGCCCCACCCTATGCAAAGTAAGAAAGCTAAAAGCAGAAACCATTAGACTCCAATTTTATTTTCTTTAGGTTCACAAGTAGATCATGTTCGAACTTGGAATTCGAAACCCGAGGCACGTATTGGCGATGCAAGTATTCTATCACCTGAGGCACCACACTGCATACAAGAACGTCTATTCACTCACAAAGATCAAGCTAACTACAACGAATACCGACTGCCAGATATGCCTACTTTTATAAACAAGTGTTATAGGTATCTATCTTCAAATGGCCGGAGCCGATATCTCACAAGTACACTTGCTAGGACCATGCTATCCAACAAGTTAATCCAGCGAGGAAATTGATATTTGAGTTTTGATGTAAGCTTATATATTACTAGCCTGGGAGCCCGGCGTTGTCCGGGTGTTTGGAGGTGTATGTTGAGCACAAAATAATAAAAAATAAAAAAGGGTTAGTAGGAAGGCAGGCTCGAACTCGTACCGCGAAGAAGGAAAAGAACGGGTGAAACGTGACGTCGTTGCTGTTACGACCACCGCCAAACCGGAAGTGACGTGGGTTTAAATTAAGGTTAGACAATCGAAAAGATGGGATGACTTTCGAAAATATCGGCGAAAAATGCGACCCCTCCCAGTTGAGGGTAAAGAAATTACTGTTTTTAGCCAATTTTTTTGGTGTTTGTCATCTGAGGGTCGAGCTTCAAAACGATACTTATCTTATGAAAATCCCTTCCTTTGTCGAAAGTTTTAGGAAGACAGGCAAACATACATACATACATTTATATATTTGTAGCTCAAATTTTCGACCAAAACAGATTAAAAAGCTTGCCCTATCTCTGAATACCCTTTATGTAAAATTTCAAATGTCTAGACCAGAAATTGTCTGAGTAATTTGGTAGGGACTGCAGAGATAATTTTTTAAAAACTTTTATTCTATTATAACATGTATTGCTTTGGGATCAAATCAAGTTATTAAGGTAGACCCATGCTCAAGGATCCTATATCTAAAATTTCAAGTGTTTAAACCCAAAATTGTCGGAGGAGTTTGGTAGAGTTCTCAAAGATCAAATCGTTGAACTTTGATCCCTTAACAGCCGAATTTCTAGCCGCAAACGGATTACAAAGATTTTCCCAAATCTCAGTACCCTATATATCAAATTTCGAGTCTGTAGACTTAAAATTGACAGAGTTATTGTGTAGGGAAATGTACACAGACAGACTCACACACACTGACATGTTCCCCGTTTCATCAGGGATCATCAAGCTACTACCAGAAAATCTCAACTGATAGAATCGTCCATCGGCCAACACTTGGTCGATAAAAAGGAATGCGGTCTTGTTTTCTCTCCGGAGTGTTTTTCTGTTTTGCACCGAGGACGCACAAAGTTCCACCTGTCTGTCCTCGAAGCACTTGCCATCATTGCTAACCCCCCTACTTTGTGCAAGCAGAGAAACCTCCGGCTTCAGTTAGAATTATTTGGTTAGTCAGGTTTTTTTTTTTTTTTTTTTTTTTTTTTTTTTTTTCTTTACCTCTCCGCTCGTATTCCATATCACTACCAAATATTCTAAAAAAAATAATAATTTTCAGACTTATGACCCTTGAAAATGTTTGTCTGAACGAAAAGCGCTTTGGGTATATTTTAACGATCTTTTTTAATCGACTTATTTATTTTATTTAATTGTACATATAACTTGCCCCATTATATATATAATTTTTTTTTTTCTTTTCCTCACCCCGGTTTCCATTTTTTAGTTGATTGAATTTACGATATGGTTCACTTTTTTTATAATATATATATATATATATATATATACTATAAATTTGGTGTTATTTATATGAAAAACTCTTTTTTCTATATATTTAAAAAGAAAATGCAACTTTATTATATATGGGTCGTGGAATTGCATTCCCTAGTAAAATATCTAGCTAACTTCTATATCCTTCTTAGCATTAACTTCAATTAATTCCCTATTAGGTTTTCGGTTTTCTTATGGGATGATCATCTTTAGTTACTTATTACGTGTAATTATATTCATGCAGGTATACTACATGATTTATACTTGCGTAATATTTGCATTGTAAGCTTATAGTAAACACAAATATATTCTATATACATTTATGTATGCGTACATATATTTCTTTAAAAGAATCTGCCTACGAAGTTCTTCTGTCAATTTTTGGTTTACATGCATGAAACCTAATATGTAAGGTATTCGAACACATGCAAAAATTTATTTGTTGGTTTTAGCCGGGGAAAATCCGGACGAAAGTGTGAAAATTTTATAAACGTAATAAGCGTGGTGAAGGTCGAACGACGGCACTAGGAATATGAATGCGTAACGTAATAACTATTGGTCCATGTTTTATTTTTTAGCCTTGCAGCAAACATGTCTTTATAGCTCAGATATTTACGTCAAAGACAAAGTTAAATCGTTTAGTATACGTTTCCGTTTCGATTCTGGATGGTGTCGCACGATTATTTTTAAAAAAGAAAAAAACTTTTTAAAATCATGAATATATACTGGGTCTAATTTTATATAATAATAAACACGAAATCTGCATTAATCAAACTATCATATTTAAGCGTATTTTACGACCAGGCAATGCCGGGCGGGCTGCTTATATATATATATATATATATATATATATATATATATATATATATATATTATTTGTTTTTGTTTTTGCTATAATGAATTCAATTATTTACGAAAGTGTCAATGGATAATTATATTTAAAAAATAATATATATATATATATACATATGTATATATATATATACACACACATATATATATATATATAAAGAGACAGAGGGAGAGAGAGGGGGAAAGTTAAGAGAGAGAATGAGAATAAAAGAACGAAAGATTAAAACAACCTGAATCAGATGCAATAGGGATCAGTTATTTCGTAAGAACGACATTTTTTTTTCGATTTCCAGAATGTAACTAAAGATGTTGGAACTAAAATACGTTGATTACCCCACCATATATATAAACACACACACACACACACACACACACACACACACACACAAACAAAGGCGTGTGTTTGTTTGTTTGTATTTGTAAGTATACATGATATCCATTGTCAGATTGTTTTTTAATCAACAATTACACACGTTTGTAACAATATTTTTGAGTAGATCATATTTCAAGGTTATAGCGTGTTTAACTTATATTTGTCCAAACGAAACAATACTACTTTCGAAATAATTATATATATATATATATATATATATATATATATATATATATATATATATATGTATGTATGTATGTTCGTGTGTGTTATTGTGGGTGTATTTTCAGCTGTTACGTGTTAGAGACATCTTAAACAACTTACGTAGTATATTGCACACACACACATATATATATACATACATACATATATATACATATATATACATATGTACACACACGCCTATATATATATACATATATATATACATGTATATATATATGTGTGTGTTTGTGTGCGTCGCTTTGCATGCTGTGATTTTAATGTTCTTTATCGCTGCCTGCTTTCTTGTTTACTTTTTAAATAATAATAAAAACACAGTTCTTATGTCTCCTACTGACATAGATATTTTGTTAGGCACGAGCAAAAATGGCAGTACAAAATAAGGGGACGTAATTTGAAAGCCAGTTTCCGACTACTGTTTGATTGTATTTGAAAGAATTAAGCCCAAATTTAATTTTAAAACAAATACATGTACACGTGAATAAGAATTATAATGAAAAATGTTTTCGTAGAGGCATTCAGAAACTAATAAATCGAGCAAAATTTTTAAGTTGAATAAATTCATTGTAAAAAGTTTTCTGGGTCTATTTCAAACATAATTAGTATGGTAAAATCATTAAATATTGAATAAAATTAAAAAAAAAAACCTTCATTACACAAAATAACACAATTGAAGCCAATATAATAAGTCTAGCTCCGTTTAAGCGTAAATGAACAAAATCGTGTAAACAATGATTATATGGAAGCCCCAAATATTAGACAGTCAAAAGTTTGTCTAAAAATGATGTCAGGTAATCGACGGGAAAAAGTGATGGTTGGCTTTCCTTTTTCTCCATCTATTCACCCGTACATTCCTATCATGAACGTTTGTATAAATTTCCCCATTTTTTAATTTACTTTTTTTTCTGTGTTCTTGCTTTTAAATTAAAAATAATATATTTTTCAAGATTATATAAAAATCATGTTACGCCGAAAAGTTGACGAAGGGAAACATTAGAATCTTACATATAAAAAAAATCGGGAAACCTGTATTCTAAAAAAAAAAAACCCAAAGAAACAGTAGAAATATTTTTTGCAATTATAATTTATAAATATGAAATAAACAATACTTAATTCAGTTCGAGAAATAACTTTTTTCCGAGTTATATCAAATTCATTAATACAGATTTTAGATGCTTTTTTCGAAATGTTCCTGAAAAATCAGTTTTTGTTTTGTTATTGTTACAATATACGATGCTTTATTTTCATAAAATAGTACGAATAAATTCCCTCATTTTTTTTTACAACTGAAAACCATAACTTTATTAAAGGTGATTGTGTTTAAACAAAACAGTACATTTCAACTAAGATTCAAATAAAAATAGTGGATTTATTATATTATTAACACTAAAAGATCAGCCCGGCTTTGTTCGAGCCCTATATACTGTTCATAACTTCATGTGCATATATATATATATATATATATATATATATATATACATACACACATATATATATATATATATATATATATATATAGTAATTTATAATATATATATGGCTACTAACTAGCAAATATATATGGCTTCTAACTAGCTCTACGTACGTATTGAGCACTTTTGAAGTAAATACTAAAAGTTTACGCATAAATCTATACTTTCGTATATTAATTTTATGTGAGTAAATGAAGTAGTTATATATATATATATATATATATATATATATATATATATATATATATATACAGGGTGGGCCAAAATGAGGGTCCTATTTTAAAAGTTATTCAAATTTAAAGATAGGACCCTTATTTTGGCCCACCCTATATATATATATATATATATATATATATATATATATATATATATATATATATATGTATATATATATATATATACAGGGTGTCCACAAAGTCCGTGTGCGCCTTAAAATATTTATAATTTTATTTGTGATTGCAATAGAACTAGCACGTAAAAAGGATTTGATTTTGGAACAATTCATTTTAAAATTGCACACGGACTTTATGGACACCCTATATATATATATATATATATATATATATATATATATATATATATATATATATATATATATACTTAACTTGAGACAAACATACAATTTCCAATAAAAGTCACGTTGATACGCAAATAGCAAAATCCATGACATGCAGGGACAACATAAGTTACAGAGTTTTATCGATTATTGTTTGATTTCCCGATCAAATAACAATATTCTAAAAAGACAATGTTATTTGGAAATTTTCGAACGCCATAGTTTATGGGATCATCTTTGAAATAAGCCCCAAAATACGATAATGCATGACGTCGACTATTGCTCCGTTTTTCATATTTATTATATTTCGAGTTTTCCACCACGTGTTTTCATTTTCTTCTACTCATGCAAATCACAATCTTTGCGTATCTGGATCACCAAACTACTTGCCTCCTACTCTGTCTTTACTTTTTCTCTTTTTTCAGAAACTCAACTACGTACGTTTATTTTTCCTTCCACTTTTACATAGGTTCCCCTACCTGTAATACCTTACAGCTTTACTGTATAGAATGTTCAGTTCTTATTAATAGAACTATTCATGTCCCAACTGAATATGGTCGAATGAACGAACCGAAATATCAGGCTTAAGGATTAACCCTCTAGTTATGTCCTTATATAAGTTGCCGCCTTGATCCACTATCCTCTGAAATAATTTTCGTTTTTGCCTTAAATTTTAATTTCATATTTATTCACACACATCCACGCATATATATATATATATATATATATATATATATATATATATATATATATATACATATATATATATATATATATATAAGCTATGAAAATATATATGGCAATTAAGCTACACAGAATATTCCGCGATTCATTCTCGTGGGAATTCGTCAGGCTTATGCATAAGCCTGACGAATTCTCACGAGAATTAAAGGTGGAATATTCTGTGTAGCTTAATTGCCGTATATATTTTCAATTGACCACTTTTGAAGTAAATACTGAAAATTTACAGATAAAATTATCTTCCTATATTAATTCATGTGAGTAAATGAAGTAGTCATATATATATATATATATATATATATATATATGTGTGTGTGTGTGTGTGCGTGTGTGTGTGTGTGTGTGTGTATATGTGTGTGTTTGTTTTATATCGTAATATAAATTTATATTTTGTTTATTTGTGTGTGTGTGAAGTTAAAATAAAATGGAAAAACAATAGTCCAATCCATTATAAAATATAAAATCAGGTAGAGAACTGATATTTCGATTATTTTATTCTAAAGTTTCGTCACGAGTCAAGTAAAACGTTGTTCGGATTTGTACATAAAATTTTTACATAACCTATCTTGATCCTTTTTTCTAATTTTATTTATCTGCACATTCTATTTCTTTTATAATATTATCCTTATCTCTCTCTCTCTCTCTCTCTCTCTCTCTCTAACACACACACACGCACACACACACACACACACACACACACACATATATATATATATATATACTTCATTTACTCACATGAATTAATATACGAAAGTATAGATTTATGCGTAAACTTTAAGTATTTACTTCAAAACTGCTACATACGTAGGTAGAGCTAGTTAGTAAATTATAAAATATATATAGCAATTAAGCTACACTGATTATTCCGCGTTTCATCCACTGAATCGCCATATGTATTTCATAACTTACTACATATATATATATATATATATATATATATATATATATATATAACACATGTGTGTGTGAGTGTGTGTGTGTGTGTGTGTGTATTATTTAAGAGGTCGGCTCAACAAGAACTTGTATACATTTAACTTGAAGATTACAATATTGCAATCGCTCGGGAAGCAGGCTAGTTGAATAGTGTTCCAAAGGCCGGCAGGTCTAGGAACGCAGCTTTGTTCATGGAATTTGTCTTTTGATGTAGGCATAGTAATTTGGGGAAATTGTTGATAGGAGTTGTAGCTATTCTGGGTGACTTTTGTGACAGTTTCCCAAGAGTAGTCGCAGATTGGAGCTGAAATGAGCATTTAATGAAAATAACAATAGATCTGAGATAGGCTCGCAACGTCTCTTCTGTGGGGAAGAGATTGCAGGAAAGAGAAAAAGACATCATCCACTAGGTTTCGAAGCCGGTTTTGAACTCTATCAACGCAGGATAAGTACATGACATATGTCATTAGACGTCATCTGTACAAAATTTTCGTTTCCATGCTAGCCGATAACCAAAGCGTAAACCGCCAGAATTCAGCTAGAGCTATATTCTATACTGCTAAGTCTTTACGTTTAGTTCTCCATCGGAACACATTTTACAAAATGATTTATATATAATTTCGCGTCAATATTTATATTAAAATAATTTGATTGCCAATGAGTGTATAACCCCAATGATACCGACGATCTTACTGATAACTTCCAGTGAGGACAATCAACCAATCAGAAGCCTCAAACTTTATTATAAACAAATATCGAATTTTGAATTCAATTTAGTTCGCTGTCAACCTTTGTCTTAAAACGACTGAATCGTGACTGAATTGATTTTTTCTCCGCCATCTTTGTTACTAAAATTACTCAACACTAGACATCGTGGCTGTATTGATTCTTCGCCGCCATCTGTTTTACTAAGGATTACTCAACACTCGAAATCGTAACTGCATTCTTCTCCGCCATCTTTGCTTCTAAGAATAACTCAACACTCGAGATTGCGTGTGCACTGATTCTTCGCCGATTTGATTTACTACCGCCATCTTTGTTTAACATAATGTCTGAACACTTAACAATTTCGCATGTATAAAACGTTGATATTATAAAAGTGCAAGTCCGTGCAGTAAAAGAAATACTTGCACATTTATGTTGTTGTGTTCTGTATTTGTGGTCTATTTATCGTTGATGTCAACCCGCTGGGTACTCAACAGTGCAGTTATAGGATTAAAATGGCTGTCAACTGTTTATTAAAATTGTGCAGTTCCAAATAATTACCCATGTATTTAAGTCAGGAGTTGAGCGTATGGCATTCAGAAAGATATTAATTACAAAAGCAGAAGAAAAAAAAGCTAAAATATGTCCATCAATAAATGGTTTTGCGAATGACGCGTTGCGTGCACACGACTACATATAAACAAGTTACGAGCTTCTCTGTAGAATAGAAAGGTAGGGAATAGTTGTAATATATAATTATACACTAAGGTGTTAAATATTCATCGGAGAAAAAACAACACAAACACACACACACATAGAGAGAGAGAGAGAAAGAGAGAAAGAGGGAGAGAGAGAGAGAGAAAATAAATAACAAAAAACTATATTCCAAAAATCATGATACTGACCATCTTATAATTTATTCCTTAAATTTAGTTGACTTACACAATCATTGGCAATATCTGTTTCGTAGCGCAAAATCAATCACTTAATTATTGTATCAAATATCAATTATTATTATTATTATTATATATTATATGAATATCAATTATTATATTTGTGAACTCAAAATGGCGTAATGGAGACATATTAAAGATATTTGCAGCTTCTCTTCCAATATTCGAATTTTAATCATGTGAAATCACACTTATTTCCATCTGACGGATTGATTGTTGATATTTGATAAGTCGAGTCGCATAATAGAGTCACTGATTGATATAAAAATTAAGTGATTGATTTTGCGCTACGAAACAGATAATCTCAAGGATTGTAAAAGTCAACTATAAGTTATAAGTTATTTATTTTTTTTAAGTTAAACTTCTCAATGTTTGCTCTTCTTTTTGATAAACTTGTGAGATTTTCATCTATATTTTCACTTGTACCAAAACCCCCAAAAAGAAGAAGGAAACATGAAATATTTCAAAAGATGTGGTGATCATACAAAACCAGCACCAGAAAAAATATTCAAAGCATGTTAAATCTTTGATATTAAAGTCCGAAGTCCCTAATAGACGCCATATGACAATTTATCAAATAGATGCAAACAGCTTTTTAAAATCTGTGATACGGATTAGGCAAGTGAACTCTAGGCAAGTTCAACTCTAGGCAAGTGAACGCTTTGCTTACAATAAAAACTAATAAAAAAATTAAAATAGGTTTGGATAGTCTGAGGATTTTCTTGAGTCCAAAAAGGTGTCATAAAACTTTAATTATTTAAGAAGCCGATGACAAACATCCTAATCTAGAGCTGGGGCCAACGAAATTTAACTACATCCCCCGCCAAGGGAATTTAAAACTTGTCAATAATATGAACTTTTTCGGATAGACATTTTAGGGAGCAGATGCGAAACGATTTCAAAGGCAATAAGCAAGTTATAAATAACCAATAAATAAAATAAATTAAACTCTGCTAATCAATGTTAAATCTATAAATGAGATTTATAACTAATCCTGTGGCACTTATCAGTCTTATGTTGTAAAGGAACAACTTCTAATAAAAAAAGAAAGAATTTACACTTGTTTCATTTTTTATTTAAAAATTTTAAAGAATTGGTTTGGAATCCGAAATTAGACTATAATTTTTCCGATGCCGATACCCCTATATGTTCCGATTCATCCGATTCCCGATTTCGATTCCGATTAATCGTCTCAACACTAATATATATATATATATATATATATATATATATATATATATATATATATATATATATATATATATATATATATATATGAGCTTCGAGGCGGAGCCAATATTAACTGTATGTATCGCTTGAAAAAACAACAATAACAAAATCTAAATTTATAAGCGATAAAAATAAACAGTATATTTAATCTAGGGATTATAGCCTAACGGTTGAGGCACCGGACTGTGGTAAAAATAGTCTGTGGTTCGATCCCTAGAAACAGTTGAACTATGCTGACGAGAGGTAATGACCTCGAAACACGCGTGTACGTAGAGTACTGTTTTAAAAATAATAAATAAATAAAAATGTTATATACGTCCAAAATTAAAAAGGGCGACTTTCTAAGTAAATAAAAAAAATGAGCTCCGAGGCGGAACCAATATTAACCGTATGTATCGCTTGAAAAAAAACAACAACAACAAAATCTATATATATGTATAAATTGTTGGATTTTTATTTATTTTTTTAGCTTTTTTTTGCGATTAATTTATTTCTTTTTTTTTTCGCATCCTGAGCGTTTTTTGTTTTTATTATAAGCAAGGAGTTATTTTCCCTTGTTTACATTTTCCTTCGCCCACATTTTAGGACGTATTACTTTATTATTTTATTTAAATATTATTTATTAATTATTAATTAATAATTACTACGTGCATAAAAGTAAGTCATCTATATACAGGCATGTTTCAGAGTTTACACCTCATCAGTATAGATAGACTTTATTGACAAGGATCGAACCTACAACGAAACATGCACGTATAATGCACGTGGTATTTATTAATAAATAATTAATAAATAATATTTAAATATATATATATATTATATTATATTATATTCTCCGCGAAAATCCAGTCATTTAATTACTATTTTTGTTCATTTTGCCGAATACATTTTTTGAGCATGACACGCTATTTTGTAATCTTGTTGTACGGATCTGTTATGTTCATTTTTTTTTGCATAAGGCGATGCTGGCTTTACTCAATATAATAATTATCACAATTGCTACACGTCAATATGTCTGTTAATGTTTCGGTGAAACATAACACCACGATGAAACCAGGTTACGCCAGAAACGCTTTATGTACGCAGATGTAAATATGTAACCGCTATTTTAATTCCCACTATAGCAGTATTTTATAAATGCCTAGCAATATTTGTTTGGAACACTTAACAATTATCGAAATATGCTGAACATTTTAAAAATAATATCTTTTTTATTAATAAGTATATTTACGGTAGTAAATTACTAAATATTTTTGAAATTTGGAGATTATAGATTTATATATGAGATTTATAAATTGCGAAACGTAATATATTTTAGAGTTACTTTGCTATTTATATAAGCCAGAAACCTGCATGGATTGAAAGTATATTCAAGCATATTAGCTTTTAAATGAGTTGCTAGTTGTTTTCAAACTGGAGATGGGAGCATCCCTACCAGATGCCAGATATGTACCCGCTACTTCATATATTCCAACCGAGAGATCTTTTTTAAGGTTCCAACCGCCACTTTAAGTGCGATTGTTGGAATCTCACTTGCACTGGGCTCACCGAATATATTTGTTAGATAGGTTTGGAATTCTCTTCCATGAGTCAAGTTGCTTTTGCAATTCCAACCGAGAGATCTTTTTAAGGTTCTAGTCGCCACTTTAAGTGCGATTGTTTGAATCTCACTTGCACTGGGCTCAGCGAGTATATTTGTTAGATAGGTTTGGAATTCTCTTCCATGAGTCCAGTTGCTTTTGCAATTCCAACCGAGAGATCTTTTCTAGGTTCTAGCCATCACTTTGTGCGATTGTTTGAATCTTACTTGTACTGTGTTCACCGAGTATATTTTCTAGTTTTGGAATTCTCTTCCATTAGTCGAGTTGCTCTTCTAATTACTGGAATAACGCCGGAAACATTTTCTAATGTTTTAATAGTTATTAGTATGATTGACCTTCGGGAGTCTTTGACTCCAATTTGTCTATCTTCGTCAGCGCAATTGTTTCTTAATCAATCACGCATGTCAAACATTTAGGCTCTAGTCGTTTTCAGATTCTAGATTCTAGAGGAATTACATTGCGTGTATATGAAGTAATTACGCACAGGGTAATTTTGGTTGTCTTATCTATTTTAAAGGGTGTGTTCTACAGTGGGACGCTAATAACGTAGTAAACATATGATTTAACGTTATATGGGAATGGTTGTTGTAAATAACTCCCTAATTTAATAATATTCGCGTATATCTTTGCATCGACCGGATTTAATTCGATTTGTTTGTTTCTTATCAAATGAATTAATGGGAATGGTGAGGTCAGAAGAGTCTATTTCAAGTTGATTCAACTCAACAAAATAGCCACACCCTAATTTTTATAGACTGTTTTCGTATGTGCGACATGTTTTTAGAAAAGAAAGACCAGTTTATTTATTTAATATTTGCGATAAAGTTATGAATGAAATGTTTATTTCATAAATTTTTTTTTTTTTTTAAGTACGTACGAAGTTTACGAAGCGGTAGCAAGCCGACTCTGCGAGTTAGCAAGATATGCAAGAACAAAAACAAGTGTGTGAATCATTTGGTCCGAGGGGTGGGGGTGATGCATATATTATTCAACAACGAACAATCCAAGAAAACACTCATGGTGGAAATAAAGATTCATCATTGTCTATTGAAGTTTGCTGACTCTCTCTCTCTTTCTCTCTCTCTCTCTCTCTCTCTCTCTCTCTCTCTCTCTCTCTCTAGGGTATCCAAAAGTGGTTGAATCTTTGTCATTTTACCGGTAATGATTATTTTTTTCTCTGTTTCAGATATTTTACAGATAATATTTTGAAAATTAATTACGGGTAAGGACAGCATTGAACAACGCACATAACTTGTGAAATTACTTTGGCGACAACATTATCTCTTTTTCTGTGGTAATGTCAAATGACCACCACGTTCCCCAGACTTGACTAACCCTGACACATTTGTGAGGATATCTTAAAGAAAGAGTCTATGTTAACACACCCCGAACCCTACAAGAATTGAAGAAAAATATCAGAAACAAAATAAGGGTGTTATATCGCCATCCAGAGATTCTGCAATCTGTCATGAATAATGTTTTGGAAAGACCATGCGAAGCTGAAAATGGACAATATTTAAAAGACATTATTTTTCATAAATATTGTTTCGCTATACGACTGCTGCTGTATGGGTAATGAATAAACGATGTTTTTGACGTCGTCCAAATTCCTCCGCTCGATTTGTTTACACAAAGCGCATCGCTTAATGCGTTAATGCCAATTGGTATATCACTTCCCAATATGCTCAACTCAAGATAGGGAGCATTATATATATATATATATATATATATATATATATATATATATATATATATATAGGGTGTCTCAATAATGTATAAATGTACTTAAATCCAAAATAAGGATACAGCCTTAACTTCTTAACATAAATTGAAATGGAATAACTAATAATAGAAGACAAATTTAATTGAAGAATCATGTTCGCAGATGTTCAAATTAATGACCATTATTATCTAGACAATGACCATACAAGTAAAAGTGTGATTTCATTTTTTTTCGGTATCGTTTATATGTTTAGTACTGTGAATGCCAACTGACATGTCATTTATAATTTTTGTGTTATTGCCGGTGGTCTAAAGTAAAGACGCTTGTCTACGGAGTCAAGGGTGACTGAGTTCGAATCTCCCTAATTAGTAATTGTCACTTTCTACGATCCTAGTTTCATAAAC
The DNA here is from genome assembly GCF_053919585.1 of Euprymna scolopes. Classification (NCBI taxonomy): domain Eukaryota; kingdom Metazoa; phylum Mollusca; class Cephalopoda; order Sepiida; family Sepiolidae; genus Euprymna; species Euprymna scolopes. The sequence continues at coordinate 27,591,615 of NC_136506.1, forward strand.
ATGAACCACTAGTGTCTGTAAGTATAAAATATTGTCCATATTTACTGTCTCTCCTCTCTCTCTCTCTCTCTCTCTCTCTCTCTCTCTCTATATATATATATATATATATATATATATATATATATATATATATATACATACCAAAATTAGCCCAGCCTTAACAGTCGTTTTAAATTCTTTTTTCTACGCACATATTATTTTCCTTTTAATAATATTATTTAAACTACTACTTATACGTTTATTTAAACTACTATATATATATATATATATATATATATATATATATATATATATATATATATATATATATATATATATATATATACTTGCACTCATTTGTGAATTATTCCACGGATTTATGCATTTTGGATTACTTTGGAACATCTTGCAATTAATCGATTCCCTTGGATTTTACTAGTGGAAATGGAAACCTCACCAACATTTTTGGATTTTACCGTTATTGGATATTTTGCCCTTCACTAGACTATCCATTCTCGTGAAATCACCTTTTTCTTCACCATATTCCATCTGCTTAACTATTTGTTACCAAGTAAGATCTATGACTTACTTGTAGTTTCATCAAATACTTTTGCAAGCAAAATCCGATCCTGCATTAACTAAATATGTTTTTAACTCTTCTTCAAAGTGTTTTTAACGTGTTTTAATAATTACTTGTTCTTATATATATATATATATATATATATATATATATATATATATATATATATATATATATATATAAGAAATGAAGTTAAAAGTTGGACTGAAGTATATACAGAAATATATTTAAGTTGAGAATTTATTGTTTGAGAAAAGGAATATATGGAAATGAATTATATAAATTTATTTCCTTAATCCTTGGATTTTCGATAATATCTTATATCATCAGAGGAAATGAAATGCATTTAGCAAAATTATCAGTAATGAATAAACATATATTTTGCTCGTCAGCACATATATTGGAAAACTTTATTGTTTACTGTGAATGTCAGCTGAGATAACACTTATCCTTGAAATATCCTGGAGATAATTGAACACCGTTGATATGATATACCTGATATATCCTATTTATAATTTTTGAATAAGTTTTTCAATATATGTGCCGACGAGCACAATATATGTTTATTCATAACTGATAATCTTGCTAATTGCATTTCATTTCATTTGTCGATATGCGCTATTATGAAAAATACATTGATTAAAGAAATAAATATAATTCTTTTCCATATATTTCTTGTCTCAAACAGTAATTTCGCTATTGAATATATTTTTATGTATATTTTAATCTACAGAATTTAACTTTAATTCTTACATGTATACTGTGCTCTATTTTCATATATTGAGCTTAAACTTTTCTGTCATAATTTTTTTTTTAAGTACGTACGAAGTTTACGAAGCGGTAGCAAGCCGACTCTGCGAGTTAGCAAGATATGCAAGAACAAAAAAAAAAGTGTGTTAATCATTTGGTCCGAGGGGTGGGGGTGATGCATATATTATTCAACAACGAACAATCCAAGAAAACACTCATGGTGGAAATAAAGATTCATCATTGTCTATTGAAGTTTGCTGACTCTCTCCCTCTTTCTCTCTCTCACTCTCTCTCTCTCTCTTTCTCTCTCTCTCTCTCTCTCTTTCTCTCTCTCTTTTTCTCTCTCTCTCTCTTTCTCTCTCACTCTCTCTCTTTCTCTCTCTCTCTCTCTCTCTCTCTCTCTCTCTCTCTCTCTCTCTCTAGGGTATCCAAAAGTGGCCGAATCTTTGTCATTTTACCGGTAATGATTATTTTTTTCTCTGTTTCAGATATTTTACAGATAATATTTTGAAAATTAATTATGGGTAAGGACAGCATTGGACAACGCACATAACTTGTGAAATTACTTTGGCGACAACATTATCTCTTTTTCTGTGGTAATGTAAAATGACCACCACGTTCCCCAGACTTGACTAACACCGACACATTTGGGAGGATATCTTAAAGAAAGAGTCTATGTTAACAAACCCCGAACCCTACAAGAATTGAAGAAAAATATCAGAAACAAAATAAGGGTGTTATATCGCCATCCAGAGATTCTGCAATCTGTCATGAATAATGTTTTGGAAAGACCATGCGAAGCTGAAAATGGACAATATTTAAAAGACATTATTTTTCATAAATATTGTTTCGCTATACGACTGCTGCTGTATGGGTAATGAATAAACGATGTTTTTGACGTCGTCCAAATTCCACCGCTCGATTTGTTTACACAAAGCGCATCGCTTAATGCGTTAATTCCAATTGGTATATCACTTCCCAATATGCTCAACTCAAGATAGGGAGCATTATATATATATATATATATATATATATATATATATATATATATATATATATATATATATATATATATATATATAGGGTGTCTCAATAATGTATAAATGTACTTAAATCCAAAATAAGGATACAGCCTTAACTTCTTAACATAAAATGAAATGGAATAACTAATAATAGAAGACAAATTTAATTGAAGAATCATGTTCGCAGATGTTCAAATTAATGACCATTATTATCTAGACAATGACCATACAAGTAAAAGTGTGATTTCATTTTTTTCGGTATCGTTTATATGTTTAGTACTGTGAATGCCAACTGACATGTCATTTATAATTTTTGTGTTATTGCCGGTGGTCTAAAGTAAAGACACTTGTCTACGGAGTCAAGGGTGACTTCGTGACTGAGTTCGAATCTCGCTAATTAGTAATTGTCACTTTCTACGATCCTAGTTTCATAAACATGAACCACTAGTGTCTGTAAGTATAAAATATTGTCCATATTTACTGTCTCTCCCCTCTCTCTCTCTCTCTCTCTCTCTCTCTCTCTATATATATATATATATATATATATATATATATATATATACATACCAAAATTAGCCCAGCCTTAACAGTCGTTTTAAATTCTTTTTTCTACGCACATATTATTTTCCTTTTAATAATATTATTTAAACTCATTCCCTTTTCCTTGCACTTATTTGTGAATTATTCCACGGATTTATGCATTTTGGATTACTTTGGACCATCTTGCAATTAATCGATTCCCTTGGATTTTACTTGTGGAAATGGAAACCTTACCAACATGTTTGGATTTTGAGTTTTGGATTTTACCGTTATTGGATATTTTGCCCTTCACTAGACTATCCATTCTCGTGAAATCACCTTTTTCTTCACCATATTCCCTCTGCTTAAGTATTTGTTACCAAGTAAGATCTATGACTTACTTGTAGTTTCATCAAACACTTTTGCAAGCAAAATCCGATCCCGCATTTTGCTAAATCCTACCCTCTGATGAGAAGAAAAAATATTTCTTCGAAACTCTGCGGATTAAGGACTATCCGCTTATTTTGTCCTTTTTTTAAACTAAATATGTTTTTAACTCTTCTTCAAAGTGTTTTTAACGTGTTTTAATAATTACTTGCTCTTATATATATATATATATATATATATATATATGTATGTATATATATATATATATATATATACATATATATATATAAGAAATGAAGTTAAAAGTTGGACTGAAGTATATACAGAAATATATTTAAGTTGAGAATTTATTGTTTGAGAAAAGGAATATATGGAAATGAATTATATAAATTTATTTCCTTAATCCTTGGATTTTCGATAATATCTTATATCATCAGAGGGAATGAAATGCATTTAGCAAAATTATCAGTAATGAATAAACATGTATTTTGCTCGTCAGCACATATATTGGAAAACTTTACTGTTTACTGTGAATGTCAGCTGAGATAACACTTATCCTTGAAATATCCTCGAGATAATTGAACACCGTTGATATGATATACCTGATATATCCTATTTATAATTTTTGAATCAGTTTTTCAATATATGTGCTGACGAGCACAATATATGTTTATTCATAACTGATAATCTTGCTAATTGCATTTCATTTCATTTGTCGATATGCGCTATTATGAAAAATACATTGATTAAAGAAATAAATATAATTCTTTTCCATATATTTCTTGTCTCAAACAGTAATTTCGCTATTGAATATATTTTTATGTATATTTTAATCTACAGAATTTAACTTTAATTCTTACATGTATACTGTGCTCTATTTTCATATATTGAGCTTAAACTTTTCTGTTAGGATCGTCTTGAAAATATTACCCTACTGTAATATTTAATAAAACAATAACCCATTTAATTATCTAATCTGTAATTTACCCCATTTAATATATATATATATATATATATATATATATATATATATATATATATATATATAGGAGGAAACAGTTTATAAAACATGTTAAAAAACACTTTGAAAAAGAGTTAAAAACATATTTAATCTGAAAAGGAAACACTTAATACTCCTATTATAAGCTCTATCTCCTATTTGGTTTTATCGAGCTTTTATATCTGGTTGAGATTACTTTATAAATATTGATTCTTTAATATTTATAATATACTTTAGTTTTACCATCTTGGATCATTTTGGTAAATTTAATTGTAATTTTTATTATATATATATATATATATATTAGTTTCTAAAAAGAGAGAGATACGTTTCTGCTTGCTATATATAAACACATGTTTCACGCTTGCGATATATAGAAACATGTTTCATGTTTGCTATATATGAACACATGTTTCATGCTTGGTATATATAAACACATGTTTCATGCTTGGTATATATAGACACATGTTTCATGTTTCATGCTTTTTATATATAAATCGTTTGATACTTGCTATATATAAACACAAGTTTCACGCTTTTTATATATAAACACATGTTTCGCGCTTTCTACATATAAACAGATGTTTCATGCTTGCTGTATATAAACATATGTTTTATTCTTGCTATATATTTACACATGTTTCACGCTTGCTTAATATAAACACATGTTTCACGCTTACTATATATAGACACATGTGTCATGCTTGCAATATATTACACATGTTTTATGCTTGCTATGAAAATACATTTTTTATGCTTGCGTTATCGAGACAAATGTTTCATGCTTGCTAAATAAAAACAAATGTTTAATGCCTTGCATATATAAACACATGTTTCATGCTTGCTATACATAAGAACATGTTTCAGGTTTGCTATATATAAACATATATTCCACGCTTTTTATATATAGACACATGTTTCACGCCTGCTATATATAAATACGTTTCATGCTTGCTATATATTATCACATGTTTCATTCTTGCTATATACAGGGGGATTGCAATAAGTAATGCCGCTGACCCACTTCCAGTTGTTTGATCTAGCTGAAATTTTGCATGTGCAACGATTTATATCTTTACGGGTTATGTGACAAAGTACACATCTGAACTAATTGTGGTTTCTGTTTTACACGTGTTTAAACTGAGTCAGGTGTGAAATGGAGCCTGTTGAATTTCGAGCAGTGATCCGGTTTTTGTATTTGAAAGGACGCACACCACAGGAGGCTTTTGATGAAATGAAAGAAACTTATGGTGATAATGCCCCATCATATGACCTTCTAAAACGCTGGCATCGTGAATTAAAACATGGCCGGAAGTCTATGGAAACAGTTACCAGACCTGGTCGCCCCCTTCTACCATTGATGAGGCATCTGTCCGTTAAGTTGATGCTGCCATTTTGGAAGATAGGCGCATTACTATTCGCCAAATAGCCCAAGATGTCAAGATTAGTACAGTGTCTGTGAAAACTGTAATTCATGACTATTTGCATCTGCATAAGGTGTCTGTCAGGTAGATTTCCAGGTTGCTCACACCATTCCAGTAGCGAGAACGCGTCGAGTGCTCGAGGAGGAATTCCGAGATGTGCCAAGAAGATGAGTCAAATTTTTTCAAAAGACTGATTACACAGGATGAAACCTGGGTCGAGCAACTCGCATGTCGTCAGATCAGAAGCACGGGCGTGTGGTTATGAAATCCTCCACCATCCTCCATACTCTCCTAACCTTGCACCCTAAGACTTTCACCTCTTCCCAGCCATGAATTTGTTTTTAAAAGGAAAGCGTTTCCCTGATGATGCAGCCTTGATTTATGAAGTCACGTCGTGGTTGGAGGACCAACCTGGGGTGTTCTACAATAACGGTCTCCAGAACTGCACCAAACAATGGGAGAAATGCATGACTCTGGGTGGTTCCTATGTAGAGATGGACTAATAACTGCGCCAAGTTTCGTTGCTCTACTTCTATAGGAAGTGGGTCAGAGGAATTACTTATTGCACGCCCCTCGTATAAACACGCTTCATGCTTGCTGTATATAAACACATGTGTCCTGCTTGCTATATATAGACACATTTTTCTACGCTTGCTATATACACACATGTTTCATGCTTGCTATATAGAAACGCACATTTCACGCAAGATATATATATATATATATATATATATATATATAGACCCATGTTTTATGCTTGTTATATATAAACACATGTTTCATGCTTGCTATTAATAGACACATATTTCACGCTTGCTATATATAGACACATGCTTCATGCGTTCTATATATAAACACACGTCTTACGTTGCTAAATATGGACACATGTTTTATACTTGCTATCTATAAACACATGTTTCACGCTTGCTATATATAGACACGTGCTTCATGCTTGCTATATATAAACACGTGTTTCACGCTTGCTATATATAGACACATGTTTTCACGCTTGCTATATATAAACACATGTTTCATGCCTGCTATATATAGACACATGTTTCACGCTTGCTATATATAAACACGTGTTTCACGCTTGCTATATATAGACATATGTTTCACGCTTGCTATATATAAACATATGTTGCATGCTGGCTATATATAAACACATGTTTCATGCCTGCTATATATAGACACATGTTTCTTTCTTACGAAATTCAGTGCAGGAATAAATAATTACTGTTAATCAAAGCGTTCGAAAACATTTACTTACAACCTCTCGATCAATATCTATGGTATATCAACTTATCGGACTTATACAATCAGCTTTTACATAGAGTGCTTAACGAAACGCCCGGAACATAGGGTTTTGACAGGTTAATTGCTAATTATACATTCTCATAGGGGTTCAATCTTTGATTTTTAAAAAGCGATAACAATATTATTTTTAAACCCTTTAAATACCTTTCAATTTTACCTACGAATGTTTCATATAACTGTATATATGTGTGTCAGGTTTTCTCTGTTTCTTATAGGAAGACGAGTTGGAGAATCTACCTAAAATCTAAAAGTGTATTTCTACGGGAATTATAGCCAGGAAGACTATGAAAGTGTTCTTAAATCTTTAAGTATACCCTAAGGAGAGGTGACATTCTTAAACATTAAATAATTCATATTTAAATGTATATGGTTATTAATATATATATATATATATATATATATATATATATATATATATATACGGGCAAACAGTTAACAAAACATGTTAAAAACACTTTGAAATGAGTTAAAAACATATTTAATCTGAAAAGGTAACACTAGATAAGTGGATAGTCCTTAATCCGCGGAGTTTCCAAGAAATACTTTCCTTCTCATCAGAGGGTAGGAATTAGCAAAATGCCAGATCGGATTTTGCATGCAAAAGTATTTGATGAAACAACAAATAAGTCAAAGATCTTACTTGATAAAAAAAGTTAAGCAGAGGGAATATGGTGAAGAAAATGTCATTACACATGAATAGATAGTCTGGTGGAAGATAAATAATCCAGTGACGGTAAAATCCAAATATATAACTTCAAGAAAGTTAATTGAATTCCCATTTGCACAAGTAAAATCCAAGGAAATCCCGTAACTGAAAGATGGTCCAAAATAATCCAAAGGCAGAAATCCATGGAACAATTCACAAAAATGTGTACAAGTTGCTATATATATATATATATATATATATATATATATATATATATATATATATGTATATATATATATATATATATATATATATATATATATATATATATATATATATATATATATATATATATATACATTGCATTGACCATAATTGACAAAGACTTTTTTTCTAATATGGTCTTCTCGTCAGCACAAAATAAGGGAAGGAGTTTAAGACACCAAAATAAACTAGCATTTTTGTAGTAAGTAAGCCGGATGAAAATCAACAAGGGCTATCCACCTTACAACAAAAATGCAACTTTATTTTAGTGTCTTTAACTCCTTCTTCCCCTCCATTTTTGCGCTGACGTGGAGATCATATTCAAACACAAATCTTTGTAAATTAATGTCAATGCTTATTCTTAGGTTTAATAACATGAATATCGTTTCCGAAACGATCGTACACTCAATTTAATTTTTTTCCTTTTAAAATTGATTCATAATTTAGAATTATCAACCTTTATACTCAATAAATTGATATAGCTCTAGGATAAGTATACCTACTGAGCTTATTATATGCATACATTACTGTGAGCACTGTTATTTTAAAGTATTGATGCATTAAGATAAACTTTGCTCTTTATGTATATATAGTTCTATATATAGTTACATATATATTTATGTATATATATTCATATATATATGCACACATACACACACACAATTTATAAGTATATTACTACGGGAATTATAGCCAGGAAGACAATGAAAGTGTTTTATAATCTTTAAGTGCACCCTAAGGGGAGGTGACATTCTTAAACATTAAATAATTCCTATTTAAATGTATATAGTTATTAATATATATATATATATATATATATATATATATATATATATATATATATATATATATATATAAAGGCGTCTTTAGTTTAATAATTACTTCCAATATGCCAAGACAGATATTGATCACCTCAGGGAGAAACTTAAGGAGTAACGTTTGTATGGCTTAGTTTAATTGAAGAATGTTTCACAAATTAATTTCCTTAAATAAAACACAAATTATCGTTTAATGTATATTTACTATTAAAAAAAAATATTTTCTGCTTCTTAATTAATTTTAAGGATAAAGAATATAAGTTCGCCCTAAATGGCGACTTTTATATACGTTGAAGAAACATTAAAAATTTATTTAGCCGAAGGATTTTTAATTTATAATAATTGAAATATAAAATACAAAAACGCAGATGTTGCTATTTGGGTTAGCTGCGCACACAAACCGTAATCCTTGACTGATTTTTATTATTGACACATTTTAGTTTTAATATTGAAAGCATAAAAAATCATAACATCATTTGCATATTCCTTATAGTTACGCCATTACTTACCTATGTATGGTGTTGTTTTGTTCGATTGTTTTGTTTTATAGCATATCGATCATTTCGGGTTATTTAATGTGGAATCCAGTGATATTGGTAAAAAAATATTTATACTTCAAGTAGTTTATTTTTTGTGTTTGGTTTGTTGGTTTTGTGTACTGAGTTTAGCAAAATCAAACGAAAACAAGCAAACAATAACGTCAAATGTTTGGTGTATTCTTTACCAGGATCTGATATATTCAGAGAGCCCGACCGTGTTGCGCCAGTATTGTTTAAGGGCGAGAGTCGCTCGAGGATAATTGTGAATAAGGCTGATTATTGTCACTCCGAAGATGAAGAACACTATGAGAGTACTAAAATTGTTTAATTATATAAACTGTTTTATTTCTCATACAATTATTAATGGTAAGAATTTATTGACCTTAAATTTTAAGCGAATTAATTTATAATCAAAAGTCGAGCATTAACGCGTTCCATAGAGCAGGACCGCTTGCAAAGTTGCTTCTAAACTTAATGGTTAAAAATATGCCAATTTTCTAGATCTTCTGCTAGTAAATGCAATTCCACGACCTATGTATAACAAAGTTGTATTTTCTTTTTAAATAAATAGAAAAACGTTTTTTTTGAATATGAACATCAATGCATAAAAAAAAAACAAATTTATATGAGTAAAAATTATAACAGAGCCGTGATTTCAAAAGTAAAAAAAAAATATTTAGGGGACATCAGCTGGAATCGAAACCTAAACTATAGCACTCAAAGCTTGTGATCACTGCACCAATGTGACACGCATGATAACCAATTAAAAATAACAAAATAAAGTGAATGTACAAAATGTTTTCTGCT
>NC_136506.1:27606666-27621666 GCF_053919585.1 Euprymna scolopes
CTGTACAGACCTCCGCTGGACAAGTACGAACTGAACTGAGACCTTGAAGAGACTCATTGTAACTCAAATGCCAGTGGCAGCCAATGAACTCTGCCAGCGAAAAATCAATGGTAAGCGGCTCTTGTTATAACGCAAATTCATTTGCAAATGTAATCGAAAGATGTGGAGAGTACTGGAAATCTCGGGAGACTCGTTGTCACTCAGCTTCAAGGAAATACCGCAGGTTATTTTCGAGTAGAGATCTTTGATGACGTGTGTGAAAGCTTCTTGTCAGTCAATAATAATGAAGGGCTAATTCCGAAAAAAAGATGCATCCATGAGCAGCCGTGCAAGAATGGATAAATAAAGGTAGATCCACAATGCATACCCCCCAAAAAAAAACACACACAGCAAAAGGAATCATCCCAGCAACTACAGGCCTATAACATGAAAAGGTAAATACAGCACGACTGAAGGAGCAAATTTACCATGCCCTTTATTATAGCGGACTACTCCACAGAAAAGCCGAATCCTAATAACAACCCTACAAGATAGCGCAATCAGAACAAATCACATGAAAGCGTGAATCAACAAGATACAAGAAAACGGTAAGTGCATACTCTGTGGACAATTAGACGAAACAATAAACCATATAATAAGCGAATACAGAAAACCAGTACCAACGCAATGCACGAATAGACAAAATCGAGTAGGAAAGGCAGTACACTGGGAATTACGCAAACAACTACATATTGACAATCACAAACCGGAAGCAGGACTGTAAAATAACAGTTACAAAATATTATAAAAAATGGATATACAAACAGATTAACCTATACAAGCAATGAAAGCGGATATCAGTTAACAAGAGAGAAAAGTCCTGCACGATTGTAGATTTCGCCGTTCCAGCGATTCACAGTGATTGAAATCAGAGGGATGACTGAGCAGACACATGAAAACATCTGAAATATTAAGGAAAACTCTTGAACATGAGCCGGGCATATAGAAACGGCTACGTATGTAAAACACACAGATTCCCAACAGAGAATAACAAAAGAAACTCCCTAATAACGGCTATTTGCAAGTGTAATCGAAATAGGTTGAATGTACTGGAAACCTAGTGAGACTTTTTGTCACTAAAGCTTCAGGGAACGCCACAAGTAGTTATTAATGAAAATGTTTTGATGAAAGGCTATGGGAAAACTCTCAGTGTATAATAATAATAATAATAATAATAATAATAATAATAATAATAATAATAATAACAATAATAATAAAAATAAAAATAATAACAATAATAATAATAATAATAATAATAACAATAACGATAATAATGAAAATAACAATAATAATAACAATAACAATAACAATAATAATAATAACAATAACAATAACAATAATAATGAAAATAACAATAATAATAACAATAACAATAATAATAATAATAATAATAATAATAATTTTTTTATTTATTTTTTTAAATTTTTTTTCCTGAAATTGCAGATACCGGCCATCTTCTCCCCTTAAATAATTTTTATTTTTATTTTTTATTTTTATTTTCATTTTACTTTATTTTATATTATATATTATATTTTATATTTTACTTTTTATTATATTTCATTTTTTATTTATTTATTTATTTTCTATTTATTTATTATATATTTATTTATTTATTTTATTTTACTTTTAATGTCGTTTAGCAATTCTTGCTGACACCTTTTTTTTAAGTGATGACCTGTACATTTCAGTTGACCTATATTATTTTGCCCTATATATATTTTCGCGCCTTTAACATTTCCTGTCTGGGTCAGTTTGACTTTTGTTTCCCTTTATTTTATATTTTATATTTAACTTTATCATTTTTTTTCTCCTTTCTCTTCCCAGATTTTTTTATTTATAGTTATGTCTTGGAAGTAGAGTGAAAAGCACATCTTACTTTTCTTTTATAAATAATATTTTTCCTTGTACACATTTTTGTGAATTATTCCATGGATTTCTGCCTTTGGATTATTATGGACCATCTTCTTCAAATTACGGGATTTCCTTGGATTTTACTTGTACAAATGGAAATTCTTTTAACTTTCTTGAAGTTTTACATTTGGATTTTACCGTCACTGAATTTTTTATCTTCCACCAGACTATCCATTCATGTGTAATCACCTTTTTCTTTACCATATTCCCTCTGCTTTACTTATTTTGTTTTCAAGTAACATCTTTGACTTATTTGTTGTTTCATCAAATACTTCTGCATGCAAAATCCGATCCCGCATTTTGCTAATTCCTACCCTCTGATGAGAAGGAGAGTATTTCTTCAAAACTCCGCGGATTAAGGACTATCCATTTATCTAGTGTTTCCTTTTCAGATTAAATATGTTTCTAACTCTTTTTCAAAGTGTTTTTTAACATATTTCATTAACTGTTTGCTCATATATATATATATATATATATATATATATATATATATATATATGTGTGTGTGTGTGTGTGTGTGTGTGTGTGTGTGTGTGTGTGTGTAAAATTTTAGTTCAATGAAATTAAAGATTTGTGACATGAAATGTTTGAGGTTCAGATCAAATATTTTTATTACTCTATGTAAGACAAAGAATACATTAGAAATATTTTAGCTCCTGATCCTATAGGATTTCGATGTTAACTATCTCTTCAGAGGAGAAAATATTAGCAAATAGTTATAATGGTTTACACCTTATTTGCTAACGTCAATGAGACATGGAAAATCACAATTAAAAATGGAGGTGGGATAATACTGATAGAATATTACTGCCAGTAATTTCTTGTAAATCTTATAATCAGAGGTTTCCATACTAGCTGATTGTTGGATAATTTTATTCTGTAGAATATATATATATATATATATATATATATATATATATATATATATATATATATATATATATATTCAAGTGTGAATTTGAAAACTTTGAAGTGTCGAGTATAATGATAAAATCAGTTTTATTTACTGATTTTTTTGTAAGTCCAATATTTCGCTAATACATAGCCCTATCAGGGTCGAAAGTCCGGTTCGTGATTTTTTTCTTCTTTTTCTTCATTTTGGTGTTATGGCGAAGAGAAGAGAATTTACATGTTGTTCCGGTGATTTCAAGTTTATAATACTCCAGTTTCGAGCGGAATTTAAAGTACAAGATGATCATACAGTTTTTGAAGAAAAAGAAAAAAAAATCACGAACCGGATTTTCGACCCTGATGAAGCTACGTATTAGCAAAATATCGGACTTACAAAAAAAAAAATCAGTAAATAAAAATGATTTTATCATTATATTCGACACTTCAAAGTTTTCAAATTCTCACTTAAATTTTACTTTAAAAAATAAGTGTCTTCAAAAAGTGTATGACCACTTTTTACTTTATATATATATATATATATATATATATATATATATATATATATATATATATATATATATATGAAGATTTGGAGAAAACTGGCTACTAGTCGATATGGCGATCTAATAGACATCATGATCAAGGGACTACTACTACGAATACTACTGATAATACCAATACGACTTATACCAATTTAAATCATAATACTTATAATGATGATGATGATGACGACGACGACAACGGCGGCGGATAGCGTTTCAATGTACGTTAATTAGCTTCCACATCCGTAAAATGTGATAACACAAGAAATGAAATGCACAATGCTTGATGTAGCTTGCGTCAAAAACTTACATTTTCCTCGTATGACATTTTTTTTTCAAACTCGAATAAAACGTCTTTAGTTCAAGTAGCCATTGACGGAGAAGTGAAATTTTTATTTATTAAATAAACGTAATCTCAAAACTAGTCTTACATCCAAAATGGTTATTAATGACATTAAAAATGTATAAAAATATGAAGCATAGTACGATAAATAATTTATATCAAAGATTATTAAGCTGATAACGATTCTACGGTAAAGAGGATAAAACACCGTGAAATTTCCATATAAACTATGTCAACTTCTTTTCAAAATCGAATAAAACGTAATAAATCGAATTCTAAAGTTGCTGTTTACTTGAATGCGAAATTAGCGTTATTTAATTGACTGATATCAAAAGTTTTCTGCGTAAATAAAAAACATTACTTCAGACGAAGTTCTCAGAAATCAAGGGGCCCACTACCGGGGCTAACATGTGACCTCTATATGAGATGCATAGATATTCGAATGTTCCATTAAGTTCTTTATCTCTCAAACACTGAGTTAGTAAAGGAATTAAGAACATAATTTACCTCTCCCAAATTAACCATTTTCAAATGTTGTAGTATATCGGTCGTTTTGATCTCTTTGACTCACTGGATTTCAGGACAAGCATTTATCTAGTCTGGTGGAGTATCCAGTTTTGTGTTGTTACTTGAGGTAACATCACTTTGAGAAGGTGCACAATTCCTCGTAAAAGCTAATGTACGTTAGCCATAGTGAGGAGATCTTATTATTAGCGAATACTATGTGCTTTTAATATTATATATATATATATATATATATATATATATTCGTACAAATGAGTACCACTTTTCAAGGACCGAAGGCCACTCGAGGATAGAATTAATGAGCGTAAAATAGTCAATGTGACAAGATCGTAGTAATCGCTAGTAGTGTAGATCTTGTAAATTGGATTACTTAAGAGGAGGACTCAACAAGAACTTGTTGACGTTGGACTTGAAGATAACGATATTGTAGTCAGCTTTCCAGTAAAGAAAGAGAAGAGAGTTCCACAGGCGCGCAATGCTAGAAAAAAAAAAGATGTGTTCATGAAATCTACGTTTAGGTTTATGCACAGATAAAGAATGGGAGAAATTATTAATAGTATTTTCAGCTAGACGAGTCTTTTCGTGAAAATTCGGCGGGGGGGGGCATAGATTGGAGCTCATACGATCACTTTTAATGAAAATAACCATAAAGTAGAGACAGACTCACAGTTTGTCTTCTATGGGAAAGAGGTTGCAAGGAAAAGAAAATAGTATCCCCTATTCGGCTACGAATTTCTTTTGAACTCTATCAAGGCAGGATTAAGAAAACTGATAATAACATATCATTCACATTTACAGAAAATAGTAAACATACACAACGGATGGTTTACAACGAATAAAATCGTTGTTTGGGGGAATAAATAACGCGTACAGAAATATTTCAGTAAGTTTAAATGCAAAATGTTCGTTTGCATACGCAAATTCATTCATAGCTTGAAATGGTTTAATTTTAAAACTTATTTATTCATTTGTCGATAGCTCAAATGGAAGGGAACGCGGCTGGAGCACTAAGTGTATTTGTTTCCATTCTTGCTAATGACAGCTATGTTATTTTTAATTAATCTTTTGAAATCAGTGCTATATATTAGGTACAATATAATATCAAATAATTATAATAATACATACAAAATCTGCATGAATTAAAATATATTTAAGCGTATTTTACGAGAGGGCAAGATTCTGCGCCGCTAGTCTTTGACAGAATAAGACTTCATAATGGAATAATAGTGTTGTCGTTTACATAAAAATGGTATTAATATAATTTAATTTTTTGTTATGGACGATGCTCAAAGTAACGAATAGTGTTACTTTTTGTAAAGTCCTTACGAGATAGAAAGCTGCTTAAATTACATAATAGCAAAAAATGAGATGAACGTAGTCTTTTAATCATTCATAAGAAAAGCAATCGAATTTGAAAGCGAAACAATATCATTGCATTGACAGACCACGTCGTATTATATTGGGAGGTAGACACTGGCATAAGTAGACACCCTCGTCTGGATACTTCAAATCCAATGATTTCTTTGCACTGCATATTTGGCTCTTTTCTAGGCATCACTTCGCAAACGAAAATTCTATGAAGGGGGTTTCCCACGTCGACTGTAGGAATGCTTGTGGCAGACGAGCCCGATGCGGGAAAAGCAGGTTTGGCCACAGCGGCTGCAGTCAAAAGTCCCGTCAGTTGTGGCTGCTGAGGCTTTTTTTTTACATAGACATAACCACTTATCAAGTCCCAGAGACCACTCGAGGATAAGGGTTAAGCGTGTACAGTAGTAAATTGGACAATATAGTAACCGTTATTAATGGAAATTCGGTAAATTTGTTAACTTAAGTGGAACGGCTCACCAAGAACTTGTTTACGTTGGACTTGAAGACAATCAGATTGTAGTCAGCTGGAAAGAAGAAAAACGGAAGACAATTTCACACGTGTGCAGTTCTAAGAAAGAAGCTTTGTTCATGGAATCTACGTTTAGGTTTAGGCACAGATAAAGAGTGGGGACAATTACTGATAGTGTTTTCAGCTAGACGAGTGATTGTTGTGAAATTTTGGCGGGGGGGACCATAGATTGAAGCTCAGTCGAGCACTTGCCATGAAAATAACGATAAAGCAGAGAGGTCGCAGGGAAGTGGGTAGTTCTATGCCCTCTCTATCTGTGCATAAATATTAACGAGAATTGCATGAACACAGTTTATTTCCTATAAATACCGGCTTGTGGAACTAGGTACTGCGGGTCTGCTTTCTATTTAACTACAACATGATCGTTTTTATAGTGAATATATTCTTGTTGAACCCTTCTCTCAAATAATAATATTTTATACGATATCCAGTATTAGCGATCACTACGCTGTTTTCTTCTTATACTAATTAATCTCCATACTCGAGGGACTTTCAGGTCTTGATAAGTGATGACTAGGGCTATGACAACAGAATGTTCTTATTATTGATTTGACTCTCGAGTATATATCCATTACAGCTAGACACAGTTAATCAACCGAGAACCACATCACTCTATATAAAAGCATATAAGATATCAACAGATACACACTCGAGAGTTAAAACAAGGGAACTAATATGCTGTTGTCCTAACCCTAGTGATGACTTTATTTAAAAAAAGAAAACTGATTCGGTTTTAGTTAAAACTAGACTGGGTGCCTGGAGTTGTCCAGGTGTTTGGAGGTGTGTGTTGAGCAAAAAACAAAAAAAAAAAGTGGTAGTAGGTAGGCAAGCTCGAACCAGTACTGCGAAGGAGGAAAAAAAACACGAAAAAACGTGATGTCTCTGCTGTCGCAGACATCGCCAAACCGGAAGTGATGTCGGTTTAAATTAAGGCTTGACGATCGAAAAGACGGGATGACTTTCGAAAATGTCAGCGAAAAAATCGACCTCTCGCAATAGAAAAGTGCCGAGTTGAGGGTGAAAAAAAATATTATTAGTCAATTTTTCGATTCTTGTCGTCCGAAGTGTTGAGCTTACAAAAAAAAAAAAAATCAATCCCGTGAACATTCGTCGCTTCTGTCGAAAGTTTAAAGCAGATATACAAACATACACACATGCATTTAAACAGATTTTTGCCCTTTATATCATAGAAGATAACTAATGAGAACCAGCTGAATCCTATCTAAAAACATAACAATTACGTTGTTTTTCGGTTTCAAAAGTAAATCAATTTGTCTAGCTATTTCTATCTAATTTTTACATATCAGGAGATAAGTGCCTGGCCGTCACGAGATAGATAATAATTTTTAGGGTCAATGATATAGAAATGTATACGACAGAAAGCAATTGTATTTCCAACAAAATATGGGGCAAATAGTTTTGGAACGCAGAGAATGAATAATTTAGAAATAGTCAGATAAGAAGATTTCTGTTAGATATTACACGATACAAAAAACAAAACAAAAAAAAAACACCGTACCCCTACAAATCTTGTCCCCTTCTTTCAGGGTCAATAAATAAAGAAATCTCTTGGTGATGTCAATTGTATAAAAAAAAAAATAGGGCACATCATTATGGATTGGAAGTATGAATAATTTGAGAGCATCTCTGAATTGACTCGTGGTTGCTTCTTTTTATCATTTCTTTCCGTTGAAAGTGGTTGGATTCTTGCTGTCTTCGTTTCATTCGCAAGAAATATGAGACAAGTATTCCTGTGTCTTTTGGAATTCAGGCGTTTCTATGCTTTGTATTTCCATCTTATTATGAAGAACAACAAAAAGAAAGAAAATAAAAGAAAAAAAAAGAAACCTGCGAAGAATGTGTTTTTTTTGTGTGGGGGGGGGCTGGGGTGAAGACACAAAGCGGTATTGCTTCGCGTATGTTTCGTACGGTTCCAATGTGGTGGCGTTTGTATGATAATTCCTCTGTCGCATTTAAAGTTGACGAAGGACAAGTAATTCTTCAGAGTAACATGATTTTTGGTCACGGATATCAAATGCCACTTTATTGTTCATGCAAATATGTGAAAGATAATAACATGAAAAGGGGGCACATGAAACGAATACTGGTTAACAAAGCTTATCTGTGTTTATATATAAACTAGCCAAGTGCCCGACCTTTTCTGGGTGCTTGGAGATGTGTGTTAAGCAAAAAAAAAAAAAAAAAAAAGGCGTAGTAGGCACGCAGGCTCGAACCTGTGACGCGGAGATAGAAAAGAAAGTAGTGTGCGTAGGGATGTTGTTTAAGCAAAAAAAAAAATAATAATAATAATAATTAAATTGCGAGGGCAAAAGATTTTGTTAAAAAATAGGAGTAGTAAGCAGGCTGGAACACGTAACGCACCAGAGGAAAAAAAGGGTAAAAAATACAATTAAAAAAAAAATGGTCTTACCGATATGCCTACTGTGGTTATGATGTCACGGGCGGTCGAAATAACGCCATTTATGCGACGTCGTGGACGTTCGGATTGAATGACTTGCAAAAAATGTCAGCGAAAAAGCAAACCTTCCTTGTACAAAACTTCCCAGTTGAGGGCAAAGGAATTAATGTTTTTGGCCAATTTTTCGATATTTGTCGTCCAAAGAGTTGAGCATCAAAATGAGTCCGATATCGTAAAAATCCGTCGCTTTTCTCGAAAGTTTCGGGAAAACATAAATACATACATACATACATACATACATTTAAATATACAGATGAGATTTATACTATAGATGTTTAACACTCTTTACAATGTGTATTAATTAAAAACAATTATTATTACGGGAGGAACGATAAAAAACAACAAAACAACACCACAGCTTTAGCTTTATTTTAAAACTTTTCAATTCATCAAACTTTATTATGTAGTAGAGATGCCATTTATTCAATGCAACCACGTTCATCCTCAATCACCGCCTAGATACGAGTCCGGAACTGGGAGCATACCTTGTTCACAAGCGGTGGCAGGAGCTCGACGAATACTTGGCGGATAGCGGCGATCAGGCTGGCTTTTGGTGGTGAGGGCGATCATGTTGGTGATGTTCTCGACGTATTATCTAACGATCCGGCGGGTTCAAGACGGGGGAGGTGGGGGACATTAAGAGAAGGGTACAAAACAGTACCACTCTTTATGAAGCCAAGTCTGGGCTTCTTTGGTCTTGTGGGCCGGCGCCGAGTCTTGCTGTCATATCCAGGATCTGCCATCGGCCACCTGATTGCACTAGGGGATAACGTCACTCTTCAGCAGATCCAAGTACACTTTGGTGTTGACTTTGATGATGTCGAGTGGCATGATGTGGCCCTCACTTGAAACCCCACCTAAAACCATAACCATGACCGGAAACTTTGTTTTTATCACTCTGGGCACGTCCCTGTTATTCCTGGCAATCCAACTATGTATTTTTAGAGTGGTGGCAATAGTCCTGTTGTCATAACTTGGATCGGTAAAAGAGCGTCAGTTATACATCGGCACATTTTGGATCCCACTCATTGAACGTTGTGCCATAGACATTATAGAAGGCTTCTATCGCTGTTGGGATTTATACACAACTGGCCAACTTGTAGATGGTCTGCAAAAAAAACCTGGTCGTTATCAAACGGAAATGGAATTACGTCGTCGTTTCTAGAACGACAATGTTATCGTTCCAGAATATGGAACCTGAAAAGAACTGAAAAGACTATGGAACCTGGAAATAACTGAAAAGAATATGGAACCTTAGCAGAACTGAAAAGAATATGGAACCTGAAAAAAACTGAAAAGAATAGAAAAGCACTGAAAGGAGTATGCAACCTGAATAGAATGGAACCTGAAAAGAACTGAAAAGAATTGAAAAGCGTATGGAACCTGAACAGAACTGAAAATAATATGGAACCTGAAAAAAAAACTGAAAAGAATATGGGACCTGAAAAGAACTGAAAAGCGTATGGAACCTGAACAGAACTGAAAATAATATGGAACCTGAAAAAAAAAACTGAAAAGAATATGGGACCTGAAAAGAACTGAAAAGAGTATGGAACCTGAACAGAACTGGAAAGAATATGGGACCTGAAAAGAACTGAAAAGAGTATGGAACTTGAAAGGATATGGAACCTGAAAAAAAATGAAGAGAATATGGAACTTGAAAAGAACTTAAGAACTGAAAAGTGTATGCAATCCGAAAAGAATATGGAACCTAAAAAGAAGAGAACAGAAAAGAATGTGGAACCTGAAAAGAACTGAAAAGACTATGGAACCTGAAAAGAACTGAAAATACTATGGAACCTGAAAAGAACTGAAAATACTATGGAACCTGAAAAGAACTGAAAATACTATGGAACCTGAAAAGAACTGAAAATACTATGGAACCTGAAAAAAATCAATATAATACCAATAATTTGAGAAGCACTATTAACAGTCCCATATGATTTGGAAACAGACTAAGAGAAATCGGAATCGACGAGAAAACTGAGTCAATGCAACGAAGGTAATGCTGCAAACAGCTGAAATCATAAGGAAATCACTTGACTGTGGAAAATAATCCACACGAGCGATAAATTCTTACCGGACTTCTAGAAACTGCAAAAGAGACATGTAACAAAAAACGCGACCATGAGAACAAAAATCGTAAAATTGTAAATTGCGTATAACATCCGCAGAATAAAACTGGAGTAAACACGAGTGATATCACACCGAATAATCGAAGGATCAAAGAAAATTGAAAGATCGAAAACAGAACGCGCTAACCAGCCCTCCACTAGATGAGTTTAAAAACGTACTTGCGGCCCTAAGGAGACATATTGCAATACATCGAAGGTTATACAAAGACTACATGCCATATAAAACCTGATCAAAGTATCCTGATACTAAATCTGGCCTTTATTACTCCAGATTAGACACCGTTTTCGTGTACTACAAATGGTATATTATTATTATTATTATTATTATTATTATTATTATTATTGGTTATAAATGAAAAACAAATTTTGCAGTATAAACAACATCTGTACTATTAACACTTCTCTGTCGAGAATCATCCCCTCTTTTTTCTTAACCCTGATCCTCGAGTGGTATTAGGGCCTTGATAAATGGTGACTCTCAAGTAAAAATAAACTCAAACAGTATTTTTCCAACGTGCCATGGTTTCATTTTTATTTAAAACGTTTCTCCAATTGCTGAAATAATCGTACAGAATCTCTCGTCATGGACATCACTTTCTCAAAATTCTCGAAAGTGAAATTAAAAACTGTATCTAATAGATGCTGCATGCTATTGTCCATAGAGAATGACCACAAACATCCTGGTTTTTTTTCGAGTGTTGCACAAGATTATATGCCGAATTACCCTATTTTTTTCGTTATAGTTTGATGATGAGTGGCGGTTTATACAGTTACATATTTCAAGCGATGTATAGGTAGAAAACCGCCTTATTATTTTAACCCGTTTTGTTTACGTAGACATATTTGTTTTCTGATTTGGGGGTAAAAAATACTAAAAATATAATTGAAATATATTATTTTATTATAGAAAAAATTAATTGATTACCAAATTATTTACTCTTCATCTATTTGTATTTCAAATAATTATTGAATTATCTATCTACCTACACTCTTATAATTTTTTGTGTATTCATGTTCATATAAAAACAACAACACATTTTTCCTATTTATTTAAAAAAAAAAAAAAAAAAAACAACGTTGTTATGTATTCGTCGTGGAGTTGAAGTCGTCTGCAATAATCAAGCTAATTTGCATATTTTTTAAACATTCTTTTTTTTTACACAGTGATCACCACTTATCAAGGCCCGGAAGCTACTCAGGGATAAGGGTTATTGCAGGTACATTACGTTAGTGTGGAGATTTGATGAAGTGTTTACTTAAGGGGGCGGTTCATTAGGAATTTGTTAACGTTGGACTTGAAGACATCCAAGTTGTAGTCCGGTGGGAAGCAGGCAGACGGAACAGAGTTCCACAGGCGTGCAGTTCTAAGAAAGAAGCTTTGTTCATGGAATCCGCGTTTTGATTTAGGCACAGATATAGAGTGGGGGAAATTTTTCACAGTGGATTCAGCTAGACGGGTGTTTTTCGTGAAAGATTGGCGAGGGGGGATCAGAGATTGGAGTTCAGACGAGCACCTGCCATGGAAATAACGATAAAACAAGGATAGGCTCGCAACGTCTCTTTTTAATTCATTTCCTATTAGTTTTTTTTTCGGTTTCTCATGGGATGATCGTCTTTAGTAAACTATTACGTGTAATTATATTCATGCAGATATTCTACATGATTTATAATTGCGTAATATTTAATTATTTATTTATTTTACTTATTATTTATTTTACATTACGTCTTCGGTGATCGGGAGATCTTATTTATTAAAAAAGTGGGTTAGAAGGCGATAAGATAAACATTAAATTAGCGTACCTATATACTAATTTAATGTTTGTAATTTATAATCTGGAAATCGTGACACACGTACGGACGTTAAAAGTATTATGTTATCACCCAAACACTACCGTGTTTTAATATATTGTTACGTGGCAGTTTTAGTCATTTAGAACTGCTTTAAAGCTTTACCGCTCACACATTTTTCGACCCAATTTCAAACAATTATTAGTTTATAGATCATCTTCCCAGCTATATTGTGAAAAAAAAATCACTTTTCGTTCAATAAAACAAAAGTTATGATTGAATTTACTAGTGTTCGAAATCGTAAAAAAAAAACGTTAGGAGAGAAGCGACGTTTATTTATGACTGGTTTCCATACCAACCACGTCGCTTCAGCGACTACTGTTGCTACCAATTCACCGCTCTCGCGAAAGGAGAAGAAACAAGTGAAACAGAGAGAACGAAAGCATGAAAGGGAGATAATTGGAGGAATTTTATTGAAAGCAGACGAGTGCCGTACATTGTTATTACATATGTGTATGTTATGTTTATGGGGGAAACAAAATAAGACTGACATTAAATAAAGAACAAATGATTTTTCTGTAAGCCTGGAAAAACTATGAATTACAATAGAAAATAGGAACATGAAAAGTAATATGGTTAAGCTTAACCATAGAAAAGTAAAGGACTAGTTGTTAAAACTGGAAAAGAAAAGGACAGGATATTCTCGTAAAAAATATAATAAATTTATAACTTTAAATATTGCAGCATTAAGTTTTTTTTTAATTCAATTTATAACATTATATAATCAATTTTTAATGCTGCAATGTTTTAAGTTATTAATGTATTATATTTTTTACCAGAATGTATTGTCCTTTTCTTTTCCAGTTTTATCAACTAGTCCTTTATGTTTCCATGTTTAACTGAACCATATTACTTTTCATGCTAGCATTTTTCTATTGAATTAATGTATAGATAAAAGACCGTCCTAATTTTGGGTACTATTTTATGTAAAATTCAATGTTTTACTGTATCTTTTGTGTATCACATTTTTTGTGAATATACAGATTAGTTCTAAAGCCTCCATGTTAAGAATGGTTTACTAAATAATAACGTTATTATTTCTGCATAAGTCACTTTATTTCATGGTAAATAGACAGCAAAACAGATCCGCTTTTCTAAATATTTTTTCTTACTTGGAGGTCTCCGCTCATCCAGACCCGAAGTGTTAGGAAGAGGTTTCCGAGCGATCAAAGAACACAATAAATCAATCCCAGGAAAGGTGACCTATAATAGTGTTATGGAGCTGTATTCGGGCGATCAAAAGAACATAATGGGAAATCCCGGGATTTAAAACGACCTATATCCATGACGTCCATCAGCCAAGAAAGCTAACCGATATTAAATGGGTCAGACCAAAACCAGCAAAAAGTACAATGAACAAAAGATAACAAAAATAAGGTAAACAGGTCAATCAACAGAAACTATGACCAAGAGTTGCAAAACAATAAAACAAGCTAGCGAGAAAAAGGTCAACAGGTCAAAGTGATATAAATAAAAAGAGCAGAGAGAAAACAGAGGCGAGCAGGCACAATACGAAAATAAACGTTGACAAAGAGTTCTGCGATCCACCCTTGTCCCTAACCTCCACCACGATGATAATAGTTATCACTGTTATTTTGAAATGGAACAACTAAATACACAATCTGTATTAAAACATAAAAAAGTGTCTTGTATTCATTTTAACACGAAATGACTCTTCATTTATATAACCAAGACGATCATAGCCATTCATATATGTAAGAGAAGGCCAGTCGAGGATAAGGGTTAATGGATGTAAAGTGGTAATGAAGTAATCGTTAATGATATAAATTGGGGGAATTTGTTTATTTATGAGGACACTTAACAGGAACTTGTCTACATTAGATTTGAAGTGCTATGTTGTATTCAGTTGGGAAGCACCTCAGCGGAACAGTGTACTAAAGGCGAGCAGTTCTGAAAAAGAAGCTTTGTTAATGGAATCTGAGTCTACATTTAGGCATATATAGAGAGTGGAGAAAATCGTATATAATGGTTGTAGCTAGTCGAGTGTTTTGTATAGGAGTAAAACTATAGAAACCTGGATAATCTACAGATTCAGAACAGGATTTGATTTTTGTCGTATGGAACGTATTGCGTACCATTTTTTTGTAAAACATACACAATATTTTATTGTTGTAGCAAAAGTTATCGCGTGAAGTAATTTTTTCCTGATAATTAGCGCGTGATTATTTTTTGTCGGGTATTTATTAAAGTAAAATTAAGCTTGAGTAGTTGCTGTTGCATTGTTGTTATTGTGCAGCATCATTTATTTATTCGTATAAATCAGATGGTTATTTTTGGCATTCCTATCGCGGATATCTTTCTAGATAGAATTACTTCTAGAAAGACATCAACTAATTACGTACGGTCTTGCTATAGAACGAGCTGGATTC